>NW_027520363.1:0-107682 GCF_051991245.1 Festucalex cinctus
GATGATGATTCTAGCATGAAATTGCTTGGGCACCTGTTAATTTTTAAGATTTTGACACATTCAGCTCAAATGTACACAATTGCTGATTATGGCTGTCAAATCTAAACCAAACGTTGTGCACTCAAATCTTTTGCTGTATTTAGTTTATTTTGGCATCCGGATGATGATTCTAGCATGAAATTGCTTGGGCACCTGTTAATTTTTAAGATTTTGACACATTCAGCTCAAATGTACAATCATGCGCTAAAAACGCATTTAAAGCAATAAAAAGGTGATTATGGCTGTCAAACCTAAACCAAACGTTGTGCACTCAAATCTTTTGCTGTATTTAGTTTATTTTGGCATCCGGATGATGATTCTAGCATGAAATTGCTTGGGCACCTGTTAATTTTTAAGATTTTGACACATTCAGCTCAAATGTACACAATTGCTGATTATGGCTGTCAAATCTAAACCAAACGTTGTGCACTCAAATCTTTTGCTGTATTTAGTTTATTTTGGCATCCGGATGATGATTCTAGCATGAAATTGCTTGGGCACCTGTTAATTTTTAAGATTTTGACACATTCAGCTCAAATGTACAATCATGCGCTAAAAACGCATTTAAAGCAATAAAAAGGTGATTATGGCTGTCAAACCTAAACCAAACGTTGTGCACTCAAATCTTTTGCTGTATTTAGTTTATTTTGGCATCCGGATGATGATTCTAGCATGAAATTGCTTGGGCACCTGTTAATTTTTAAGATTTTGACACATTCAGCTCAAATGTACACAATTGCTGATTATGGCTGTCAAATCTAAACCAAACGTTGTGCACTCAAATCTTTTGCTGTATTTAGTTTATTTTGGCATCCGGATGATGATTCTAGCATGAAATTGCTTGGGCACCTGTTAATTTTTAAGATTTTGACACATTCAGCTCAAATGTACAATCATGCGCTAAAAACGCATTTAAAGCAATAAAAAGGTGATTATGGCTGTCAAACCTAAACCAAACGTTGTGCACTCAAATCTTTTGCTGTATTTAGTTTATTTTGGCATCCGGATGATGATTCTAGCATGAAATTGCTTGGGCACCTGTTAATTTTTAAGATTTTGACACATTCAGCTCAAATGTACAATCATGCGCTAAAAACGCATTTAAAGCAATAAAAATGTGATTATGGCTGTCAAACCTAAACCAAACGTTGTGCACTCAAATCTTTTGCTGTATTTAGTTTATTTTGGCATCCGGATGATGATTCTAGCATGAAATTGCTTGGGCACCTGTTAATTTTTAAGATTTTGACACATTCAGCTCAAATGTACACAATTGTTGATTATGGCTGTCAAATCTAAACCAAACGTTGTGCACTCAAATCTTTTGCTGTATTTAGTTTATTTTGGCATCCGGATGATGATTCTAGCATGAAATTGCTTGGGCACCTGTTAATTTTTAAGATTTTGACACATTCAGCTCAAATGTACACAATTGCTGATTATGGCTGTCAAATCTAAACCAAACGTTGTGCACTCAAATCTTTTGCTGTATTTAGTTTATTTTGGCATCCGGATGATGATTCTAGCATGAAATTGCTTGGGCACCTGTTAATTTTTAAGATTTTGACACATTCAGCTCAAATGTACAATCATGCGCTAAAAACGCATTTAAAGCAATAAAAAGGTGATTATGGCTGTCAAACCTAAACCAAACGTTGTGCACTCAAATCTTTTGCTGTATTTAGTTTATTTTGGCATCCGGATGATGATTCTAGCATGAAATTGCTTGGGCACCTGTTAATTTTTAAGATTTTGACACATTCACCTCAAATGTACACAATTGCTGATTATGGCTGTCAAATCTAAACCAAACGTTGTGCACTCAAATCTTTTGCTGTATTTAGTTTATTTTGGCATCCGGATGATGATTCTAGCATGAAATTGCTTGGGCACCTGTTAATTTTTAAGATTTTGACACATTCAGCTCAAATGTACAATCATGCGCTACAAACGCATTTAAATCAATAAAAAGGTGATTATGGCTGTCAAACCAAAACCAAACGTTGTGCACTCAAATCTTTTGCTGTATTTAGTTTATTTTGGCATCCGGATGATGATTCTAGCATGAAATTGCTTGGGCACCTGTTAATTTTTAAGATTTTGACACATTCAGCTCAAATGTACACAATTGCTGATTATGGCTGTCAAATCTAAACCAAACGTTGTGCACTCAAATCTTTTGCTGTATTTAGTTTATTTTGGCATCCGGATGATGATTCTAGCATGAAATTGCTTGGGCACCTGTTAATTTTTAAGATTTTGACACATTCAGCTCAAATGTACAATCATGCGCTAAAAACGCATTTAAAGCAATAAAAATGTGATTATGGCTGTCAAACCTAAACCAAACGTTGTGCACTCAAATCTTTTGCTGTATTTAGTTTATTTTGGCATCCGGATGATGATTCTAGCATGAAATTGCTTGGGCACCTGTTAATTTTTAAGATTTTGACACATTCAGCTCAAATGTACACAATTGCTGATTATGGCTGTCAAATCTAAACCAAACGTTGTGCACTCAAATCTTTTGCTGTATTTAGTTTATTTTGGCATCCGGATGATGATTCTAGCATGAAATTGCTTGGGCACCTGTTAATTTTTAAGATTTTGACACATTCAGCTCAAATGTACAATCATGCGCTAAAAACGCATTTAAAGCAATAAAAAGGTGATTATGGCTGTCAAACCTAAACCAAACGTTGTGCACTCAAATCTTTTGCTGTATTTAGTTTATTTTGGCATCCGGATGATGATTCTAGCATGAAATTGCTTGGGCACCTGTTAATTTTTAAGATTTTGACACATTCAGCTCAAATGTACAATCATGCGCTAAAAACGCATTTAAAGCAATAAAAATGTGATTATGGCTGTCAAACCTAAACCAAACGTTGTGCACTCAAATCTTTTGCTGTATTTAGTTTATTTTGGCATCCGGATGATGATTCTAGCATGAAATTGCTTGGGCACCTGTTAATTTTTAAGATTTTGACACATTCAGCTCAAATGTACACAATTGCTGATTATGGCTGTCAAATCTAAACCAAACGTTGTGCACTCAAATCTTTTGCTGTATTTAGTTTATTTTGGCATCCGGATGATGATTCTAGCATGAAATTGCTTGGGCACCTGTTAATTTTTAAGATTTTGACACATTCAGCTCAAATGTACAATCATGCGCTAAAAACGCATTTAAAGCAATAAAAAGGTGATTATGGCTGTCAAACCTAAACCAAACGTTGTGCACTCAAATCTTTTGCTGTATTTAGTTTATTTTGGCATCCGGATGATGATTCTAGCATGAAATTGCTTGGGCACCTGTTAATTTTTAAGATTTTGACACATTCAGCTCAAATGTACAATCATGCGCTAAAAACGCATTTAAAGCAATAAAAAGGTGATTATGGCTGTCAAACCTAAACCAAACGTTGTGCACTCAAATCTTTTGCTGTATTTAGTTTATTTTGGCATCCGGATGATGATTCTAGCATGAAATTGCTTGGGCACCTGTTAATTTTTAAGATTTTGACACATTCAGCTCAAATGTACACAATTGCTGATTATGGCTGTCAAATCTAAACCAAACGTTGTGCACTCAAATCTTTTGCTGTATTTAGTTTATTTTGGCATCCGGATGATGATTCTAGCATGAAATTGCTTGGGCACCTGTTAATTTTTAAGATTTTGACACATTCAGCTCAAATGTACAATCATGCGCTAAAAACGCATTTAAAGCAATAAAAAGGTGATTATGGCTGTCAAACCTAAACCAAACGTTGTGCACTCAAATCTTTTGCTGTATTTAGTTTATTTTGGCATCCGGATGATGATTCTAGCATGAAATTGCTTGGGCACCTGTTAATTTTTAAGATTTTGACACATTCAGCTCAAATGTACAATCATGCGCTAAAAACGCATTTAAAGCAATAAAAAGGTGATTATGGCTGTCAAACCTAAACCAAACGTTGTGCACTCAAATCTTTTGCTGTATTTAGTTTATTTTGGCATCCGGATGATGATTCTAGCATGAAATTGCTTGGGCACCTGTTAATTTTTAAGATTTTGACACATTCAGCTCAAATGTACACAATTGCTGATTATGGCTGTCAAATCTAAACCAAACGTTGTGCACTCAAATCTTTTGCTGTATTTAGTTTATTTTGGCATCCGGATGATGATTCTAGCATGAAATTGCTTGGGCACCTGTTAATTTTTAAGATTTTGACACATTCAGCTCAAATGTACAATCATGCGCTAAAAACGCATTTAAAGCAATAAAAAGGTGATTATGGCTGTCAAACCTAAACCAAACGTTGTGCACTCAAATCTTTTGCTGTATTTAGTTTATTTTGGCATCCGGATGATGATTCTAGCATGAAATTGCTTGGGCACCTGTTAATTTTTAAGATTTTGACACATTCAGCTCAAATGTACACAATTGCTGATTATGGCTGTCAAATCTAAACCAAACGTTGTGCACTCAAATCTTTTGCTGTATTTAGTTTATTTTGGCATCCGGATGATGATTCTAGCATGAAATTGCTTGGGCACCTGTTAATTTTTAAGATTTTGACACATTCAGCTCAAATGTACAATCATGCGCTACAAACCCTTTTAAAGCAATAAAAAGGTGATTATGGCTGTCAAACCAAAACCAAACGTTGTGCACTCAAATCTTTTGCTGTATTTAGTTTATTTTGGCATCCGGATGATGATTCTAGCATGAAATTGCTTGGGCACCTGTTAATTTTTAAGATTTTGACACATTCAGCTCAAATGTACACAATTGCTGATTATGGCTGTCAAATCTAAACCAAACATTGTGCACTCAAATCTTTTGCTGTATTTAGTTTATTTTGGCATCCGGATGATGATTCTAGCATGAAATTGCTTGGGCACCTGTTAATTTTTAAGATTTTGACACATTCAGCTCAAATGTACAATCATGCGCTAAAAACGCATTTAAAGCAATAAAAAGGTGATTATGGCTGTCAAACCTAAACCAAACGTTGTGCACTCAAATCTTTTGCTGTATTTAGTTTATTTTGGCATCCGGATGATGATTCTAGCATGAAATTGCTTGGGCACCTGTTAATTTTTAAGATTTTGACACATTCAGCTCAAATGTACACAATTGCTGATTATGGCTGTCAAATCTAAACCAAACGTTGTGCACTCAAATCTTTTGCTGTATTTAGTTTATTTTGGCATCCGGATGATGATTCTAGCATGAAATTGCTTGGGCACCTGTTAATTTTTAAGATTTTGACACATTCAGCTCAAATGTACAATCATGCGCTACAAACGCATTTAAAGCAATAAAAAGGTGATTATGGCTGTCAAACCAAAACCAAACGTTGTGCACTCAAATCTTTTGCTGTATTTAGTTTATTTTGGCATCCGGATGATGATTCTAGCATGAAATTGCTTGGGCACCTGTTAATTTTTAAGATTTTGACACATTCAGCTCAAATGTACACAATTGCTGATTATGGCTGTCAAATCTAAACCAAACGTTGTGCACTCAAATCTTTTGCTGTATTTAGTTTATTTTGGCATCCGGATGATGATTCTAGCATGAAATTGCTTGGGCACCTGTTAATTTTTAAGATTTTGACACATTCAGCTCAAATGTACAATCATGCGCTAAAAACGCATTTAAAGCAATAAAAAGGTGATTATGGCTGTCAAACCTAAACCAAACGTTGTGCACTCAAATCTTTTGCTGTATTTAGTTTATTTTGGCATCCGGATGATGATTCTAGCATGAAATTGCTTGGGCACCTGTTAATTTTTAAGATTTTGACACATTCAGCTCAAATGTACACAATTGCTGATTATGGCTGTCAAATCTAAACCAAACGTTGTGCACTCAAATCTTTTGCTGTATTTAGTTTATTTTGGCATCCGGATGATGATTCTAGCATGAAATTGCTTGGGCACCTGTTAATTTTTAAGATTTTTGACACATTCAGCTCAAATGTACAATCATGCGCTAAAAACGCATTTAAAGCAATAAAAAGGTGATTATGGCTGTCAAACCTAAACCAAACGTTGTGCACTCAAGTCTTTTGCTGTATTTAGTTTATTTTGGCATCCGGATGATGATTCTAGCATGAAATTGCTTGGGCACCTGTTAATTTTTAAGATTTTGACACATTCAGCTCAAATGTACACATTTGCTGATTATGGCTGTCAAATCTAAACCAAACGTTGTGCACTCAAATCTTTTGCTGTATTTAGTTTATTTTGGCATCCGGATGATGATTCTAGCATGAAATTGCTTGGGCACCTGTTAATTTTTAAGATTTTGACACATTCAGCTCAAATGTACAATCATGCGCTAAAAACGCATTTAAAGCAATAAAAAGGTGATTATGGCTGTCAAACCTAAACCAAACGTTGTGCACTCAAATCTTTTGCTGTATTTAGTTTATTTTGGCATCCGGATGATGATTCTAGCATGAAATTGCTTGGGCACCTGTTAATTTTTAAGATTTTGACACATTCAGCTCAAATGTACACAATTGCTGATTATGGCTGTCAAATCTAAACCAAACGTTGTGCACTCAAATCTTTTGCTGTATTTAGTTTATTTTGGCATCCGGATGATGATTCTAGCATGAAATTGCTTGGGCACCTGTTAATTTGTAAGATTTTGACACATTCAGCTCAAATGTACAATCATGCGCTAAAAACGCATTTAAAGCAATAAAAAGGTGATTATGGCTGTCAAACCTAAACCAAACGTTGTGCACTCAAATCTTTTGCTGTATTTAGTTTATTTTGGCATCCGGATGATGATTCTAGCATGAAATTGCTTGGGCACCTGTTAATTTTTAAGATTTTGACACATTCAGCTCAAATGTACACAATTGCTGATTATGGCTGTCAAATCTAAACCAAACGTTGTGCACTCAAATCTTTTGCTGTATTTAGTTTATTTTGGCATCCGGATGATGATTCTAGCATGAAATTGCTTGGGCACCTGTTAATTTTTAAGATTTTGACACATTCAGCTCAAATGTACAATCATGCGCTAAAAACGCATTTAAAGCAATAAAAAGGTGATTATGGCTGTCAAACCTAAACCAAACGTTGTGCACTCAAATCTTTTGCTGTATTTAGTTTATTTTGGCATCCGGATGATGATTCTAGCATGAAATTGCTTGGGCACCTGTTAATTTTTAAGATTTTGACACATTCAGCTCAAATGTACACAATTGCTGATTATGGCTGTCAAATCTAAACCAAACGTTGTGCACTCAAATCTTTTGCTGTATTTAGTTTATTTTGGCATCCGGATGATGATTCTAGCATGAAATTGCTTGGGCACCTGTTAATTTTTAAGATTTTGACACATTCAGCTCAAATGTACAATCATGCGCTAAAAACGCATTTAAAGCAATAAAAAGGTGATTATGGCTGTCAAACCTAAACCAAACGTTGTGCACTCAAATCTTTTGCTGTATTTAGTTTATTTTGGCATCCGGATGATGATTCTAGCATGAAATTGCTTGGGCACCTGTTAATTTTTAAGATTTTGACACATTCAGCTCAAATGTACACAATTGCTGATTATGGCTGTCAAATCTAAACCAAACGTTGTGCACTCAAATCTTTTGCTGTATTTAGTTTATTTTGGCATCCGGATGATGATTCTAGCATGAAATTGCTTGGGCACCTGTTAATTTTTAAGATTTTGACACATTCAGCTCAAATGTACAATCATGCGCTAAAAACGCATTTAAAGCAATAAAAAGGTGATTATGGCTGTCAAACCTAAACCAAACGTTGTGCACTCAAATCTTTTGCTGTATTTAGTTTATTTTGGCATCCGGATGATGATTCTAGCATGAAATTGCTTGGGCACCTGTTAATTTTTAAGATTTTGACACATTCAGCTCAAATGTACAATCATGCGCTAAAAACGCATTTAAAGCAATAAAAATGTGATTATGGCTGTCAAACCTAAACCAAACGTTGTGCACTCAAATCTTTTGCTGTATTTAGTTTATTTTGGCATCCGGATGATGATTCTAGCATGAAATTGCTTGGGCACCTGTTAATTTTTAAGATTTTGACACATTCAGCTCAAATGTACACAATTGTTGATTATGGCTGTCAAATCTAAACCAAACGTTGTGCACTCAAATCTTTTGCTGTATTTAGTTTATTTTGGCATCCGGATGATGATTCTAGCATGAAATTGCTTGGGCACCTGTTAATTTTTAAGATTTTGACACATTCAGCTCAAATGTACACAATTGCTGATTATGGCTGTCAAATCTAAACCAAACGTTGTGCACTCAAATCTTTTGCTGTATTTAGTTTATTTTGGCATCCGGATGATGATTCTAGCATGAAATTGCTTGGGCACCTGTTAATTTTTAAGATTTTGACACATTCAGCTCAAATGTACAATCATGCGCTAAAAACGCATTTAAAGCAATAAAAAGGTGATTATGGCTGTCAAACCTAAACCAAACGTTGTGCACTCAAATCTTTTGCTGTATTTAGTTTATTTTGGCATCCGGATGATGATTCTAGCATGAAATTGCTTGGGCACCTGTTAATTTTTAAGATTTTGACACATTCACCTCAAATGTACACAATTGCTGATTATGGCTGTCAAATCTAAACCAAACGTTGTGCACTCAAATCTTTTGCTGTATTTAGTTTATTTTGGCATCCGGATGATGATTCTAGCATGAAATTGCTTGGGCACCTGTTAATTTTTAAGATTTTGACACATTCAGCTCAAATGTACAATCATGCGCTACAAACGCATTTAAATCAATAAAAAGGTGATTATGGCTGTCAAACCAAAACCAAACGTTGTGCACTCAAATCTTTTGCTGTATTTAGTTTATTTTGGCATCCGGATGATGATTCTAGCATGAAATTGCTTGGGCACCTGTTAATTTTTAAGATTTTGACACATTCAGCTCAAATGTACACAATTGCTGATTATGGCTGTCAAATCTAAACCAAACGTTGTGCACTCAAATCTTTTGCTGTATTTAGTTTATTTTGGCATCCGGATGATGATTCTAGCATGAAATTGCTTGGGCACCTGTTAATTTTTAAGATTTTGACACATTCAGCTCAAATGTACAATCATGCGCTAAAAACGCATTTAAAGCAATAAAAATGTGATTATGGCTGTCAAACCTAAACCAAACGTTGTGCACTCAAATCTTTTGCTGTATTTAGTTTATTTTGGCATCCGGATGATGATTCTAGCATGAAATTGCTTGGGCACCTGTTAATTTTTAAGATTTTGACACATTCAGCTCAAATGTACACAATTGCTGATTATGGCTGTCAAATCTAAACCAAACGTTGTGCACTCAAATCTTTTGCTGTATTTAGTTTATTTTGGCATCCGGATGATGATTCTAGCATGAAATTGCTTGGGCACCTGTTAATTTTTAAGATTTTGACACATTCAGCTCAAATGTACAATCATGCGCTAAAAACGCATTTAAAGCAATAAAAAGGTGATTATGGCTGTCAAACCTAAACCAAACGTTGTGCACTCAAATCTTTTGCTGTATTTAGTTTATTTTGGCATCCGGATGATGATTCTAGCATGAAATTGCTTGGGCACCTGTTAATTTTTAAGATTTTGACACATTCAGCTCAAATGTACAATCATGCGCTAAAAACGCATTTAAAGCAATAAAAATGTGATTATGGCTGTCAAACCTAAACCAAACGTTGTGCACTCAAATCTTTTGCTGTATTTAGTTTATTTTGGCATCCGGATGATGATTCTAGCATGAAATTGCTTGGGCACCTGTTAATTTTTAAGATTTTGACACATTCAGCTCAAATGTACACAATTGCTGATTATGGCTGTCAAATCTAAACCAAACGTTGTGCACTCAAATCTTTTGCTGTATTTAGTTTATTTTGGCATCCGGATGATGATTCTAGCATGAAATTGCTTGGGCACCTGTTAATTTTTAAGATTTTGACACATTCAGCTCAAATGTACAATCATGCGCTAAAAACGCATTTAAAGCAATAAAAAGGTGATTATGGCTGTCAAACCTAAACCAAACGTTGTGCACTCAAATCTTTTGCTGTATTTAGTTTATTTTGGCATCCGGATGATGATTCTAGCATGAAATTGCTTGGGCACCTGTTAATTTTTAAGATTTTGACACATTCAGCTCAAATGTACAATCATGCGCTAAAAACGCATTTAAAGCAATAAAAATGTGATTATGGCTGTCAAACCTAAACCAAACGTTGTGCACTCAAATCTTTTGCTGTATTTAGTTTATTTTGGCATCCGGATGATGATTCTAGCATGAAATTGCTTGGGCACCTGTTAATTTTTAAGATTTTGACACATTCAGCTCAAATGTACACAATTGTTGATTATGGCTGTCAAATCTAAACCAAACGTTGTGCACTCAAATCTTTTGCTGTATTTAGTTTATTTTGGCATCCGGATGATGATTCTAGCATGAAATTGCTTGGGCACCTGTTAATTTTTAAGATTTTGACACATTCAGCTCAAATGTACACAATTGCTGATTATGGCTGTCAAATCTAAACCAAACGTTGTGCACTCAAATCTTTTGCTGTATTTAGTTTATTTTGGCATCCGGATGATGATTCTAGCATGAAATTGCTTGGGCACCTGTTAATTTTTAAGATTTTGACACATTCAGCTCAAATGTACAATCATGCGCTAAAAACGCATTTAAAGCAATAAAAAGGTGATTATGGCTGTCAAACCTAAACCAAACGTTGTGCACTCAAATCTTTTGCTGTATTTAGTTTATTTTGGCATCCGGATGATGATTCTAGCATGAAATTGCTTGGGCACCTGTTAATTTTTAAGATTTTGACACATTCACCTCAAATGTACACAATTGCTGATTATGGCTGTCAAATCTAAACCAAACGTTGTGCACTCAAATCTTTTGCTGTATTTAGTTTATTTTGGCATCCGGATGATGATTCTAGCATGAAATTGCTTGGGCACCTGTTAATTTTTAAGATTTTGACACATTCAGCTCAAATGTACAATCATGCGCTACAAACGCATTTAAATCAATAAAAAGGTGATTATGGCTGTCAAACCAAAACCAAACGTTGTGCACTCAAATCTTTTGCTGTATTTAGTTTATTTTGGCATCCGGATGATGATTCTAGCATGAAATTGCTTGGGCACCTGTTAATTTTTAAGATTTTGACACATTCAGCTCAAATGTACACAATTGCTGATTATGGCTGTCAAATCTAAACCAAACGTTGTGCACTCAAATCTTTTGCTGTATTTAGTTTATTTTGGCATCCGGATGATGATTCTAGCATGAAATTGCTTGGGCACCTGTTAATTTTTAAGATTTTGACACATTCAGCTCAAATGTACAATCATGCGCTAAAAACGCATTTAAAGCAATAAAAATGTGATTATGGCTGTCAAACCTAAACCAAACGTTGTGCACTCAAATCTTTTGCTGTATTTAGTTTATTTTGGCATCCGGATGATGATTCTAGCATGAAATTGCTTGGGCACCTGTTAATTTTTAAGATTTTGACACATTCAGCTCAAATGTACACAATTGCTGATTATGGCTGTCAAATCTAAACCAAACGTTGTGCACTCAAATCTTTTGCTGTATTTAGTTTATTTTGGCATCCGGATGATGATTCTAGCATGAAATTGCTTGGGCACCTGTTAATTTTTAAGATTTTGACACATTCAGCTCAAATGTACAATCATGCGCTAAAAACGCATTTAAAGCAATAAAAAGGTGATTATGGCTGTCAAACCTAAACCAAACGTTGTGCACTCAAATCTTTTGCTGTATTTAGTTTATTTTGGCATCCGGATGATGATTCTAGCATGAAATTGCTTGGGCACCTGTTAATTTTTAAGATTTTGACACATTCAGCTCAAATGTACAATCATGCGCTAAAAACGCATTTAAAGCAATAAAAATGTGATTATGGCTGTCAAACCTAAACCAAACGTTGTGCACTCAAATCTTTTGCTGTATTTAGTTTATTTTGGCATCCGGATGATGATTCTAGCATGAAATTGCTTGGGCACCTGTTAATTTTTAAGATTTTGACACATTCAGCTCAAATGTACACAATTGCTGATTATGGCTGTCAAATCTAAACCAAACGTTGTGCACTCAAATCTTTTGCTGTATTTAGTTTATTTTGGCATCCGGATGATGATTCTAGCATGAAATTGCTTGGGCACCTGTTAATTTTTAAGATTTTGACACATTCAGCTCAAATGTACACAATTGCTGATTATGGCTGTCAAATCTAAACCAAACGTTGTGCACTCAAATCTTTTGCTGTATTTAGTTTATTTTGGCATCCGGATGATGATTCTAGCATGAAATTGCTTGGGCACCTGTTAATTTTTAAGATTTTGACACATTCAGCTCAAATGTACAATCATGCGCTAAAAACGCATTTAAAGCAATAAAAAGGTGATTATGGCTGTCAAACCTAAACCAAACGTTGTGCACTCAAATCTTTTGCTGTATTTAGTTTATTTTGGCATCCGGATGATGATTCTAGCATGAAATTGCTTGGGCACCTGTTAATTTTTAAGATTTTGACACATTCACCTCAAATGTACACAATTGCTGATTATGGCTGTCAAATCTAAACCAAACGTTGTGCACTCAAATCTTTTGCTGTATTTAGTTTATTTTGGCATCCGGATGATGATTCTAGCATGAAATTGCTTGGGCACCTGTTAATTTTTAAGATTTTGACACATTCAGCTCAAATGTACAATCATGCGCTACAAACGCATTTAAATCAATAAAAAGGTGATTATGGCTGTCAAACCAAAACCAAACGTTGTGCACTCAAATCTTTTGCTGTATTTAGTTTATTTTGGCATCCGGATGATGATTCTAGCATGAAATTGCTTGGGCACCTGTTAATTTTTAAGATTTTGACACATTCAGCTCAAATGTACAATCATGCGCTAAAAACGCATTTAAAGCAATAAAAAGGTGATTATGGCTGTCAAACCTAAACCAAACGTTGTGCACTCAAATCTTTTGCTGTATTTAGTTTATTTTGGCATCCGGATGATGATTCTAGCATGAAATTGCTTGGGCACCTGTTAATTTTTAAGATTTTGACACATTCAGCTCAAATGTACAATCATGCGCTAAAAACGCATTTAAAGCAATAAAAATGTGATTATGGCTGTCAAACCTAAACCAAACGTTGTGCACTCAAATCTTTTGCTGTATTTAGTTTATTTTGGCATCCGGATGATGATTCTAGCATGAAATTGCTTGGGCACCTGTTAATTTTTAAGATTTTGACACATTCAGCTCAAATGTACACAATTGTTGATTATGGCTGTCAAATCTAAACCAAACGTTGTGCACTCAAATCTTTTGCTGTATTTAGTTTATTTTGGCATCCGGATGATGATTCTAGCATGAAATTGCTTGGGCACCTGTTAATTTTTAAGATTTTGACACATTCAGCTCAAATGTACACAATTGCTGATTATGGCTGTCAAATCTAAACCAAACGTTGTGCACTCAAATCTTTTGCTGTATTTAGTTTATTTTGGCATCCGGATGATGATTCTAGCATGAAATTGCTTGGGCACCTGTTAATTTTTAAGATTTTGACACATTCAGCTCAAATGTACAATCATGCGCTAAAAACGCATTTAAAGCAATAAAAATGTGATTATGGCTGTCAAACCTAAACCAAACGTTGTGCACTCAAATCTTTTGCTGTATTTAGTTTATTTTGGCATCCGGATGATGATTCTAGCATGAAATTGCTTGGGCACCTGTTAATTTTTAAGATTTTGACACATTCAGCTCAAATGTACACAATTGCTGATTATGGCTGTCAAATCTAAACCAAACGTTGTGCACTCAAATCTTTTGCTGTATTTAGTTTATTTTGGCATCCGGATGATGATTCTAGCATGAAATTGCTTGGGCACCTGTTAATTTTTAAGATTTTGACACATTCAGCTCAAATGTACAATCATGCGCTAAAAACGCATTTAAAGCAATAAAAAGGTGATTATGGCTGTCAAACCTAAACCAAACGTTGTGCACTCAAATCTTTTGCTGTATTTAGTTTATTTTGGCATCCGGATGATGATTCTAGCATGAAATTGCTTGGGCACCTGTTAATTTTTAAGATTTTGACACATTCAGCTCAAATGTACAATCATGCGCTAAAAACGCATTTAAAGCAATAAAAATGTGATTATGGCTGTCAAACCTAAACCAAACGTTGTGCACTCAAATCTTTTGCTGTATTTAGTTTATTTTGGCATCCGGATGATGATTCTAGCATGAAATTGCTTGGGCACCTGTTAATTTTTAAGATTTTGACACATTCAGCTCAAATGTACACAATTGTTGATTATGGCTGTCAAATCTAAACCAAACGTTGTGCACTCAAATCTTTTGCTGTATTTAGTTTATTTTGGCATCCGGATGATGATTCTAGCATGAAATTGCTTGGGCACCTGTTAATTTTTAAGATTTTGACACATTCAGCTCAAATGTACACAATTGCTGATTATGGCTGTCAAATCTAAACCAAACGTTGTGCACTCAAATCTTTTGCTGTATTTAGTTTATTTTGGCATCCGGATGATGATTCTAGCATGAAATTGCTTGGGCACCTGTTAATTTTTAAGATTTTGACACATTCAGCTCAAATGTACAATCATGCGCTAAAAACGCATTTAAAGCAATAAAAAGGTGATTATGGCTGTCAAACCTAAACCAAACGTTGTGCACTCAAATCTTTTGCTGTATTTAGTTTATTTTGGCATCCGGATGATGATTCTAGCATGAAATTGCTTGGGCACCTGTTAATTTTTAAGATTTTGACACATTCACCTCAAATGTACACAATTGCTGATTATGGCTGTCAAATCTAAACCAAACGTTGTGCACTCAAATCTTTTGCTGTATTTAGTTTATTTTGGCATCCGGATGATGATTCTAGCATGAAATTGCTTGGGCACCTGTTAATTTTTAAGATTTTGACACATTCAGCTCAAATGTACAATCATGCGCTACAAACGCATTTAAATCAATAAAAAGGTGATTATGGCTGTCAAACCAAAACCAAACGTTGTGCACTCAAATCTTTTGCTGTATTTAGTTTATTTTGGCATCCGGATGATGATTCTAGCATGAAATTGCTTGGGCACCTGTTAATTTTTAAGATTTTGACACATTCAGCTCAAATGTACACAATTGCTGATTATGGCTGTCAAATCTAAACCAAACGTTGTGCACTCAAATCTTTTGCTGTATTTAGTTTATTTTGGCATCCGGATGATGATTCTAGCATGAAATTGCTTGGGCACCTGTTAATTTTTAAGATTTTGACACATTCAGCTCAAATGTACAATCATGCGCTAAAAACGCATTTAAAGCAATAAAAATGTGATTATGGCTGTCAAACCTAAACCAAACGTTGTGCACTCAAATCTTTTGCTGTATTTAGTTTATTTTGGCATCCGGATGATGATTCTAGCATGAAATTGCTTGGGCACCTGTTAATTTTTAAGATTTTGACACATTCAGCTCAAATGTACACAATTGCTGATTATGGCTGTCAAATCTAAACCAAACGTTGTGCACTCAAATCTTTTGCTGTATTTAGTTTATTTTGGCATCCGGATGATGATTCTAGCATGAAATTGCTTGGGCACCTGTTAATTTTTAAGATTTTGACACATTCAGCTCAAATGTACAATCATGCGCTAAAAACGCATTTAAAGCAATAAAAAGGTGATTATGGCTGTCAAACCTAAACCAAACGTTGTGCACTCAAATCTTTTGCTGTATTTAGTTTATTTTGGCATCCGGATGATGATTCTAGCATGAAATTGCTTGGGCACCTGTTAATTTTTAAGATTTTGACACATTCAGCTCAAATGTACAATCATGCGCTAAAAACGCATTTAAAGCAATAAAAATGTGATTATGGCTGTCAAACCTAAACCAAACGTTGTGCACTCAAATCTTTTGCTGTATTTAGTTTATTTTGGCATCCGGATGATGATTCTAGCATGAAATTGCTTGGGCACCTGTTAATTTTTAAGATTTTGACACATTCAGCTCAAATGTACACAATTGCTGATTATGGCTGTCAAATCTAAACCAAACGTTGTGCACTCAAATCTTTTGCTGTATTTAGTTTATTTTGGCATCCGGATGATGATTCTAGCATGAAATTGCTTGGGCACCTGTTAATTTTTAAGATTTTGACACATTCAGCTCAAATGTACACAATTGCTGATTATGGCTGTCAAATCTAAACCAAACGTTGTGCACTCAAATCTTTTGCTGTATTTAGTTTATTTTGGCATCCGGATGATGATTCTAGCATGAAATTGCTTGGGCACCTGTTAATTTTTAAGATTTTGACACATTCAGCTCAAATGTACAATCATGCGCTAAAAACGCATTTAAAGCAATAAAAAGGTGATTATGGCTGTCAAACCTAAACCAAACGTTGTGCACTCAAATCTTTTGCTGTATTTAGTTTATTTTGGCATCCGGATGATGATTCTAGCATGAAATTGCTTGGGCACCTGTTAATTTTTAAGATTTTGACACATTCACCTCAAATGTACACAATTGCTGATTATGGCTGTCAAATCTAAACCAAACGTTGTGCACTCAAATCTTTTGCTGTATTTAGTTTATTTTGGCATCCGGATGATGATTCTAGCATGAAATTGCTTGGGCACCTGTTAATTTTTAAGATTTTGACACATTCAGCTCAAATGTACAATCATGCGCTACAAACGCATTTAAATCAATAAAAAGGTGATTATGGCTGTCAAACCAAAACCAAACGTTGTGCACTCAAATCTTTTGCTGTATTTAGTTTATTTTGGCATCCGGATGATGATTCTAGCATGAAATTGCTTGGGCACCTGTTAATTTTTAAGATTTTGACACATTCAGCTCAAATGTACAATCATGCGCTAAAAACGCATTTAAAGCAATAAAAAGGTGATTATGGCTGTCAAACCTAAACCAAACGTTGTGCACTCAAATCTTTTGCTGTATTTAGTTTATTTTGGCATCCGGATGATGATTCTAGCATGAAATTGCTTGGGCACCTGTTAATTTTTAAGATTTTGACACATTCAGCTCAAATGTACAATCATGCGCTAAAAACGCATTTAAAGCAATAAAAATGTGATTATGGCTGTCAAACCTAAACCAAACGTTGTGCACTCAAATCTTTTGCTGTATTTAGTTTATTTTGGCATCCGGATGATGATTCTAGCATGAAATTGCTTGGGCACCTGTTAATTTTTAAGATTTTGACACATTCAGCTCAAATGTACACAATTGTTGATTATGGCTGTCAAATCTAAACCAAACGTTGTGCACTCAAATCTTTTGCTGTATTTAGTTTATTTTGGCATCCGGATGATGATTCTAGCATGAAATTGCTTGGGCACCTGTTAATTTTTAAGATTTTGACACATTCAGCTCAAATGTACACAATTGCTGATTATGGCTGTCAAATCTAAACCAAACGTTGTGCACTCAAATCTTTTGCTGTATTTAGTTTATTTTGGCATCCGGATGATGATTCTAGCATGAAATTGCTTGGGCACCTGTTAATTTTTAAGATTTTGACACATTCAGCTCAAATGTACAATCATGCGCTAAAAACGCATTTAAAGCAATAAAAATGTGATTATGGCTGTCAAACCTAAACCAAACGTTGTGCACTCAAATCTTTTGCTGTATTTAGTTTATTTTGGCATCCGGATGATGATTCTAGCATGAAATTGCTTGGGCACCTGTTAATTTTTAAGATTTTGACACATTCAGCTCAAATGTACACAATTGCTGATTATGGCTGTCAAATCTAAACCAAACGTTGTGCACTCAAATCTTTTGCTGTATTTAGTTTATTTTGGCATCCGGATGATGATTCTAGCATGAAATTGCTTGGGCACCTGTTAATTTTTAAGATTTTGACACATTCAGCTCAAATGTACACAATTGCTGATTATGGCTGTCAAATCTAAACCAAACGTTGTGCACTCAAATCTTTTGCTGTATTTAGTTTATTTTGGCATCCGGATGATGATTCTAGCATGAAATTGCTTGGGCACCTGTTAATTTTTAAGATTTTGACACATTCAGCTCAAATGTACAATCATGCGCTAAAAACGCATTTAAAGCAATAAAAAGGTGATTATGGCTGTCAAACCTAAACCAAACGTTGTGCACTCAAATCTTTTGCTGTATTTAGTTTATTTTGGCATCCGGATGATGATTCTAGCATGAAATTGCTTGGGCACCTGTTAATTTTTAAGATTTTGACACATTCACCTCAAATGTACACAATTGCTGATTATGGCTGTCAAATCTAAACCAAACGTTGTGCACTCAAATCTTTTGCTGTATTTAGTTTATTTTGGCATCCGGATGATGATTCTAGCATGAAATTGCTTGGGCACCTGTTAATTTTTAAGATTTTGACACATTCAGCTCAAATGTACAATCATGCGCTACAAACGCATTTAAATCAATAAAAAGGTGATTATGGCTGTCAAACCAAAACCAAACGTTGTGCACTCAAATCTTTTGCTGTATTTAGTTTATTTTGGCATCCGGATGATGATTCTAGCATGAAATTGCTTGGGCACCTGTTAATTTTTAAGATTTTGACACATTCAGCTCAAATGTACACAATTGCTGATTATGGCTGTCAAATCTAAACCAAACGTTGTGCACTCAAATCTTTTGCTGTATTTAGTTTATTTTGGCATCCGGATGATGATTCTAGCATGAAATTGCTTGGGCACCTGTTAATTTTTAAGATTTTGACACATTCAGCTCAAATGTACAATCATGCGCTAAAAACGCATTTAAAGCAATAAAAATGTGATTATGGCTGTCAAACCTAAACCAAACGTTGTGCACTCAAATCTTTTGCTGTATTTAGTTTATTTTGGCATCCGGATGATGATTCTAGCATGAAATTGCTTGGACACCTGTTAATTTTTAAGATTTTGACACATTCAGCTCAAATGTACACAATTGCTGATTATGGCTGTCAAATCTAAACCAAACGTTGTGCACTCAAATCTTTTGCTGTATTTAGTTTATTTTGGCATCCGGATGATGATTCTAGCATGAAATTGCTTGGGCACCTGTTAATTTTTTAAGATTTTGACACATTCAGCTCAAATGTACAATCATGCGCTAAAAACGCATTTAAAGCAATAAAAAGGTGATTATGGCTGTCAAACCTAAACCAAACGTTGTGCACTCAAATCTTTTGCTGTATTTAGTTTATTTTGGCATCCGGATGATGATTCTAGCATGAAATTGCTTGGGCACCTGTTAATTTTTAAGATTTTGACACATTCAGCTCAAATGTACACAATTGCTGATTATGGCTGTCAAATCTAAACCAAACGTTGTGCACTCAAATCTTTTGCTGTATTTAGTTTATTTTGGCATCCGGATGATGATTCTAGCATGAAATTGCTTGGGCACCTGTTAATTTTTAAGATTTTGACACATTCAGCTCAAATGTACAATCATGCGCTAAAAACGCATTTAAAGCAATAAAAATGTGATTATGGCTGTCAAACCTAAACCAAACGTTGTGCACTCAAATCTTTTGCTGTATTTAGTTTATTTTGGCATCCGGATGATGATTCTAGCATGAAATTGCTTGGGCACCTGTTAATTTTTAAGATTTTGACACATTCAGCTCAAATGTACACAATTGCTGATTATGGCTGTCAAATCTAAACCAAACGTTGTGCACTCAAATCTTTTGCTGTATTTAGTTTATTTTGGCATCAGGATGATGATTCTAGCACTTAATTGCTTGGGCACCTGTTAATTTTTAAGATTTTGACACATTGAGCTCAAATGTACAATCATGCGCTAAAAACGCATTTAAAGCAATAAAAAGGTGATTATGGCTGTCAAACCTAAACCAAACGTTGTGCACTCAAATCTTTTGCTGTATTTAGTTTATTTTGGCATCCGGATGATGATTCTAGCATGAAATTGCTTGGGCACCTGTTAATTTTTAAGATTTTGACACATTCAGCTCAAATGTACACAATTGCTGATTATGGCTGTCAAATCTAAACCAAACGTTGTGCACTCAAATCTTTTGCTGTATTTAGTTTATTTTGGCATCCGGATGATGATTCTAGCATGAAATTGCTTGGGCACCTGTTAATTTTTAAGATTTTGACACATTCAGCTCAAATGTACAATCATGCGCTAAAAACGCATTTAAAGCAATAAAAAGGTGATTATGGCTGTCAAACCTAAACCAAACGTTGTGCACTCAAATCTTTTGCTGTATTTAGTTTATTTTGGCATCCGGATGATGATTCTAGCATGAAATTGCTTGGGCACCTGTTAATTTTTAAGATTTTGACACATTCAGCTCAAATGTACACAATTGCTGATTATGGCTGTCAAATCTAAACCAAACGTTGTGCACTCAAATCTTTTGCTGTATTTAGTTTATTTTGGCATCCGGATGATGATTCTAGCATGAAATTGCTTGGGCACCTGTTAATTTTTAAGATTTTGACACATTCAGCTCAAATGTACAATCATGCGCTAAAAACGCATTTAAAGCAATAAAAAGGTGATTATGGCTGTCAAACCTAAACCAAACGTTGTGCACTCAAATCTTTTGCTGTATTTAGTTTATTTTGGCATCCGGATGATGATTCTAGCATGAAATTGCTTGGGCACCTGTTAATTTTTAAGATTTTGACACATTCAGCTCAAATGTACACAATTGCTGATTATGGCTGTCAAATCTAAACCAAACGTTGTGCACTCAAATCTTTTGCTGTATTTAGTTTATTTTGGCATCCGGATGATGATTCTAGCATGAAATTGCTTGGGCACCTGTTAATTTTTAAGATTTTGACACATTCAGCTCAAATGTACACAATTGCTGATTATGGCTGTCAAATCTAAACCAAACGTTGTGCACTCAAATCTTTTGCTGTATTTAGTTTATTTTGGCATCCGGATGATGATTCTAGCATGAAATTGCTTGGGCACCTGTTAATTTTTAAGATTTTGACACATTCAGCTCAAATGTACAATCATGCGCTAAAAACGCATTTAAAGCAATAAAAAGGTGATTATGGCTGTCAAACCTAAACCAAACGTTGTGCACTCAAATCTTTTGCTGTATTTAGTTTATTTTGGCATCCGGATGATGATTCTAGCATGAAATTGCTTGGGCACCTGTTAATTTTTAAGATTTTGACACATTCACCTCAAATGTACACAATTGCTGACTATGGCTGTCAAATCTAAACCAAACGTTGTGCACTCAAATCTTTTGCTGTATTTAGTTTATTTTGGCATCCGGATGATGATTCTAGCATGAAATTGCTTGGGCACCTGTTAATTTTTAAGATTTTGACACATTCAGCTCAAATGTACACAATTGCTGATTATGGCTGTCAAATCTAAACCAAACGTTGTGCACTCAAATCTTTTGCTGTATTTAGTTTATTTTGGCATCCGGATGATGATTCTAGCATGAAATTGCTTGGGCACCTGTTAATTTTTAAGATTTTGACACATTCACCTCAAATGTACACAATTGCTGATTATGGCTGTCAAATCTAAACCAAACGTTGTGCACTCAAATCTTTTGCTGTATTTAGTTTATTTTGGCATCCGGATGATGATTCTAGCATGAAATTGCTTGGGCACCTGTTAATTTTTAAGATTTTGACACATTCAGCTCAAATGTACACAATTGCTGATTATGGCTGTCAAATCTAAACCAAACGTTGTGCACTCAAATCTTTTGCTGTATTTAGTTTATTTTGGCATCCGGATGATGATTCTAGCATGAAATTGCTTGGGCACCTGTTAATTTTTAAGATTTTGACACATTCAGCTCAAATGTACACAATTGCTGATTATGGCTGTCAAATCTAAACCAAACGTTGTGCACTCAAATCTTTTGCTGTATTTAGTTTATTTTGGCATCCGGATGATGATTCTAGCATGAAATTGCTTGGGCACCTGTTAATTTTTAAGATTTTGACACATTCAGCTCAAATGTACAATCATGCGCTAAAAACGCATTTAAAGCAATAAAAAGGTGATTATGGCTGTCAAACCTAAACCAAACGTTGTGCACTCAAATCTTTTGCTGTATTTAGTTTATTTTGGCATCCGGATGATGATTCTAGCATGAAATTGCTTGGGCACCTGTTAATTTTTAAGATTTTGACACATTCACCTCAAATGTACACAATTGCTGATTATGGCTGTCAAATCTAAACCAAACGTTGTGCACTCAAATCTTTTGCTGTATTTAGTTTATTTTGGCATCCGGATGATGATTCTAGCATGAAATTGCTTGGGCACCTGTTAATTTTTAAGATTTTGACACATTCAGCTCAAATGTACAATCATGCGCTACAAACGCATTTAAATCAATAAAAAGGTGATTATGGCTGTCAAACCAAAACCAAACGTTGTGCACTCAAATCTTTTGCTGTATTTAGTTTATTTTGGCATCCGGATGATGATTCTAGCATGAAATTGCTTGGGCACCTGTTAATTTTTAAGATTTTGACACATTCAGCTCAAATGTACACAATTGCTGATTATGGCTGTCAAATCTAAACCAAACGTTGTGCACTCAAATCTTTTGCTGTATTTAGTTTATTTTGGCATCCGGATGATGATTCTAGCATGAAATTGCTTGGGCACCTGTTAATTTTTAAGATTTTGACACATTCAGCTCAAATGTACAATCATGCGCTAAAAACGCATTTAAAGCAATAAAAATGTGATTATGGCTGTCAAAACTAAACCAAACGTTGTGCACTCAAATCTTTTGCTGTATTTAGTTTATTTTGGCATCCGGATGATGATTCTAGCATGAAATTGCTTGGGCACCTGTTAATTTTTAAGATTTTGACACATTCAGCTCAAATGTACACAATTGCTGATTATGGCTGTCAAATCTAAACCAAACGTTGTGCACTCAAATCTTTTGCTGTATTTAGTTTATTTTGGCATCCGGATGATGATTCTAGCATGAAATTGCTTGGGCACCTGTTAATTTTTAAGATTTTGACACATTCAGCTCAAATGTACAATCATGCGCTAAAAACGCATTTAAAGCAATAAAAAGGTGATTATGGCTGTCAAACCTAAACCAAACGTTGTGCACTCAAATCTTTTGCTGTATTTAGTTTATTTTGGCATCCGGATGATGATTCTAGCATGAAATTGCTTGGGCACCTGTTAATTTTTAAGATTTTGACACATTCAGCTCAAATGTACACAATTGCTGATTATGGCTGTCAAATCTAAACCAAACGTTGTGCACTCAAATCTTTTGCTGTATTTAGTTTATTTTGGCATCCGGATGATGATTCTAGCATGAAATTGCTTGGGCACCTGTTAATTTTTAAGATTTTGACACATTCAGCTCAAATGTACACAATTGCTGATTATGGCTGTCAAATCTAAACCAAACGTTGTGCACTCAAATCTTTTGCTGTATTTAGTTTATTTTGGCATCAGGATGATGATTCTAGCACTTAATTGCTTGGGCACCTGTTAATTTTTAAGATTTTGACACATTGAGCTCAAATGTACAATCATGCGCTAAAAACGCATTTAAAGCAATAAAAAGGTGATTATGGCTGTCAAACCTAAACCAAACGTTGTGCACTCAAATCTTTTGCTGTATTTAGTTTATTTTGGCATCCGGATGATGATTCTAGCATGAAATTGCTTGGGCACCTGTTAATTTTTAAGATTTTGACACATTCAGCTCAAATGTACACGATTGCTGATTATGGCTGTCAAATCTAAACCAAACGTTGTGCACTCAAATCTTTTGCTGTATTTAGTTTATTTTGGCATCCGGATGATGATTCTAGCATGAAATTGCTTGGGCACCTGTTAATTTTTAAGATTTTGACACATTCAGCTCAAATGTACAATCATGCGCTAAAAACGCATTTAAAGCAATAAAAAGGTGATTATGGCTGTCAAACCTAAACCAAACGTTGTGCACTCAAATCTTTTGCTGTATTTAGTTTATTTTGGCATCCGGATGATGATTCTAGCATGAAATTGCTTGGGCACCTGTTAATTTTTAAGATTTTGACACATTCAGCTCAAATGTACACAATTGCTGATTATGGCTGTCAAATCTAAACCAAACGTTGTGCACTCAAATCTTTTGCTGTATTTAGTTTATTTTGGCATCCGGATGATGATTCTAGCATGAAATTGCTTGGGCACCTGTTAATTTTTAAGATTTTGACACATTCAGCTCAAATGTACAATCATGCGCTAAAAACGCATTTAAAGCAATAAAAAGGTGATTATGGCTGTCAAACCTAAACCAAACGTTGTGCACTCAAATCTTTTGCTGTATTTAGTTTATTTTGGCATCCGGATGATGATTCTAGCATGAAATTGCTTGGGCACCTGTTAATTTTTAAGATTTTGACACATTCAGCTCAAATGTACACAATTGCTGATTATGGCTGTCAAATCTAAACCAAACGTTGTGCACTCAAATCTTTTGCTGTATTTAGTTTATTTTGGCATCCGGATGATGATTCTAGCATGAAATTGCTTGGGCACCTGTTAATTTTTAAGATTTTGACACATTCAGCTCAAATGTACACAATTGCTGATTATGGCTGTCAAATCTAAACCAAACGTTGTGCACTCAAATCTTTTGCTGTATTTAGTTTATTTTGGCATCCGGATGATGATTCTAGCATGAAATTGCTTGGGCACCTGTTAATTTTTAAGATTTTGACACATTCAGCTCAAATGTACAATCATGCGCTAAAAACGCATTTAAAGCAATAAAAAGGTGATTATGGCTGTCAAACCTAAACCAAACGTTGTGCACTCAAATCTTTTGCTGTATTTAGTTTATTTTGGCATCCGGATGATGATTCTAGCATGAAATTGCTTGGGCACCTGTTAATTTTTAAGATTTTGACACATTCACCTCAAATGTACACAATTGCTGATTATGGCTGTCAAATCTAAACCAAACGTTGTGCACTCAAATCTTTTGCTGTATTTAGTTTATTTTGGCATCCGGATGATGATTCTAGCATGAAATTGCTTGGGCACCTGTTAATTTTTAAGATTTTGACACATTCAGCTCAAATGTACAATCATGCGCTACAAACGCATTTAAATCAATAAAAAGGTGATTATGGCTGTCAAACCAAAACCAAACGTTGTGCACTCAAATCTTTTGCTGTATTTAGTTTATTTTGGCATCCGGATGATGATTCTAGCATGAAATTGCTTGGGCACCTGTTAATTTTTAAGATTTTGACACATTCAGCTCAAATGTACACAATTGCTGATTATGGCTGTCAAATCTAAACCAAACGTTGTGCACTCAAATCTTTTGCTGTATTTAGTTTATTTTGGCATCCGGATGATGATTCTAGCATGAAATTGCTTGGGCACCTGTTAATTTTTAAGATTTTGACACATTCAGCTCAAATGTACAATCATGCGCTAAAAACGCATTTAAAGCAATAAAAATGTGATTATGGCTGTCAAACCTAAACCAAACGTTGTGCACCCAAATCTTTTGCTGTATTTAGTTTATTTTGGCATCCGGATGATGATTCTAGCATGAAATTGCTTGGGCACCTGTTAATTTTTAAGATTTTGACACATTCAGCTCAAATGTACACAATTGCTGATTATGGCTGTCAAATCTAAACCAAACGTTGTGCACTCAAATCTTTTGCTGTATTTAGTTTATTTTGGCATCCGGATGATGATTCTAGCATGAAATTGCTTGGGCACCTGTTAATTTTTAAGATTTTGACACATTCAGCTCAAATGTACAATCATGCGCTAAAAACGCATTTAAAGCAATAGAAAGGTGATTATGGCTGTCAAACCTAAACCAAACGTTGTGCACTCAAATCTTTTGCTGTATTTAGTTTATTTTGGCATCCGGATGATGATTCTAGCATGAAATTGCTTGGGCACCTGTTAATTTTTAAGATTTTGACACATTCAGCTCAAATGTACACAATTGCTGATTATGGCTGTCAAATCTAAACCAAACGTTGTGCACTCAAATCTTTTGCTGTATTTAGTTTATTTTGGCATCCGGATGATGATTCTAGCATGAAATTGCTTGGGCACCTGTTAATTTTTAAGATTTTGACACATTCAGCTCAAATGTACACAATTGCTGATTATGGCTGTCAAATCTAAACCAAACGTTGTGCACTCAAATCTTTTGCTGTATTTAGTTTATTTTGGCATCCGGATGATGATTCTAGCATGAAATTGCTTGGGCACCTGTTAATTTTTAAGATTTTGACACATTCAGCTCAAATGTACACAATTGCTGATTATGGCTGTCAAATCTAAACCAAACGTTGTGCACTCAAATCTTTTGCTGTATTTAGTTTATTTTGGCATCAGGATGATGATTCTAGCACTTAATTGCTTGGGCACCTGTTAATTTTTAAGATTTTGACACATTGAGCTCAAATGTACAATCATGCGCTAAAAACGCATTTAAAGCAATAAAAAGGTGATTATGGCTGTCAAACCTAAACCAAACGTTGTGCACTCAAATCTTTTGCTGTATTTAGTTTATTTTGGCATCCGGATGATGATTCTAGCATGAAATTGCTTGGGCACCTGTTAATTTTTAAGATTTTGACACATTCAGCTCAAATGTACACGATTGCTGATTATGGCTGTCAAATCTAAACCAAACGTTGTGCACTCAAATCTTTTGCTGTATTTAGTTTATTTTGGCATCCGGATGATGATTCTAGCATGAAATTGCTTGGGCACCTGTTAATTTTTAAGATTTTGACACATTCAGCTCAAATGTACAATCATGCGCTAAAAACGCATTTAAAGCAATAAAAAGGTGATTATGGCTGTCAAACCTAAACCAAACGTTGTGCACTCAAATCTTTTGCTGTATTTAGTTTATTTTGGCATCCGGATGATGATTCTAGCATGAAATTGCTTGGGCACCTGTTAATTTTTAAGATTTTGACACATTCAGCTCAAATGTACACAATTGCTGATTATGGCTGTCAAATCTAAACCAAACGTTGTGCACTCAAATCTTTTGCTGTATTTAGTTTATTTTGGCATCCGGATGATGATTCTAGCATGAAATTGCTTGGGCACCTGTTAATTTTTAAGATTTTGACACATTCACCTCAAATGTACACAATTGCTGATTATGGCTGTCAAATCTAAACCAAACGTTGTGCACTCAAATCTTTTGCTGTATTTAGTTTATTTTGGCATCCGGATGATGATTCTAGCATGAAATTGCTTGGGCACCTGTTAATTTTTAAGATTTTGACACATTCAGCTCAAATGTACAATCATGCGCTACAAACGCATTTAAATCAATAAAAAGGTGATTATGGCTGTCAAACCAAAACCAAACGTTGTGCACTCAAATCTTTTGCTGTATTTAGTTTATTTTGGCATCCGGATGATGATTCTAGCATGAAATTGCTTGGGCACCTGTTAATTTTTAAGATTTTGACACATTCAGCTCAAATGTACACAATTGCTGATTATGGCTGTCAAATCTAAACCAAACGTTGTGCACTCAAATCTTTTGCTGTATTTAGTTTATTTTGGCATCCGGATGATGATTCTAGCATGAAATTGCTTGGGCACCTGTTAATTTTTAAGATTTTGACACATTCAGCTCAAATGTACAATCATGCGCTAAAAACGCATTTAAAGCAATAAAAATGTGATTATGGCTGTCAAACCTAAACCAAACGTTGTGCACCCAAATCTTTTGCTGTATTTAGTTTATTTTGGCATCCGGATGATGATTCTAGCATGAAATTGCTTGGGCACCTGTTAATTTTTAAGATTTTGACACATTCAGCTCAAATGTACACAATTGCTGATTATGGCTGTCAAATCTAAACCAAACGTTGTGCACTCAAATCTTTTGCTGTATTTAGTTTATTTTGGCATCCGGATGATGATTCTAGCATGAAATTGCTTGGGCACCTGTTAATTTTTAAGATTTTGACACATTCAGCTCAAATGTACAATCATGCGCTAAAAACGCATTTAAAGCAATAGAAAGGTGATTATGGCTGTCAAACCTAAACCAAACGTTGTGCACTCAAATCTTTTGCTGTATTTAGTTTATTTTGGCATCCGGATGATGATTCTAGCATGAAATTGCTTGGGCACCTGTTAATTTTTAAGATTTTGACACATTCAGCTCAAATGTACACAATTGCTGATTATGGCTGTCAAATCTAAACCAAACGTTGTGCACTCAAATCTTTTGCTGTATTTAGTTTATTTTGGCATCCGGATGATGATTCTAGCATGAAATTGCTTGGGCACCTGTTAATTTTTAAGATTTTGACACATTCAGCTCAAATGTACACAATTGCTGATTATGGCTGTCAAATCTAAACCAAACGTTGTGCACTCAAATCTTTTGCTGTATTTAGTTTATTTTGGCATCCGGATGATGATTCTAGCATGAAATTGCTTGGGCACCTGTTAATTTTTAAGATTTTGACACATTCAGCTCAAATGTACACAATTGCTGATTATGGCTGTCAAATCTAAACCAAACGTTGTGCACTCAAATCTTTTGCTGTATTTAGTTTATTTTGGCATCAGGATGATGATTCTAGCACTTAATTGCTTGGGCACCTGTTAATTTTTAAGATTTTGACACATTGAGCTCAAATGTACAATCATGCGCTAAAAACGCATTTAAAGCAATAAAAAGGTGATTATGGCTGTCAAACCTAAACCAAACGTTGTGCACTCAAATCTTTTGCTGTATTTAGTTTATTTTGGCATCCGGATGATGATTCTAGCATGAAATTGCTTGGGCACCTGTTAATTTTTAAGATTTTGACACATTCAGCTCAAATGTACACGATTGCTGATTATGGCTGTCAAATCTAAACCAAACGTTGTGCACTCAAATCTTTTGCTGTATTTAGTTTATTTTGGCATCCGGATGATGATTCTAGCATGAAATTGCTTGGGCACCTGTTAATTTTTAAGATTTTGACACATTCAGCTCAAATGTACAATCATGCGCTAAAAACGCATTTAAAGCAATAAAAAGGTGATTATGGCTGTCAAACCTAAACCAAACGTTGTGCACTCAAATCTTTTGCTGTATTTAGTTTATTTTGGCATCCGGATGATGATTCTAGCATGAAATTGCTTGGGCACCTGTTAATTTTTAAGATTTTGACACATTCAGCTCAAATGTACACAATTGCTGATTATGGCTGTCAAATCTAAACCAAACGTTGTGCACTCAAATCTTTTGCTGTATTTAGTTTATTTTGGCATCCGGATGATGATTCTAGCATGAAATTGCTTGGGCACCTGTTAATTTTTAAGATTTTGACACATTCAGCTCAAATGTACAATCATGCGCTAAAAACGCATTTAAAGCAATAAAAAGGTGATTATGGCTGTCAAACCTAAACCAAACGTTGTGCACTCAAATCTTTTGCTGTATTTAGTTTATTTTGGCATCCGGATGATGATTCTAGCATGAAATTGCTTGGGCACCTGTTAATTTTTAAGATTTTGACACATTCAGCTCAAATGTACACAATTGCTGATTATGGCTGTCAAATCTAAACCAAACGTTGTGCACTCAAATCTTTTGCTGTATTTAGTTTATTTTGGCATCCGGATGATGATTCTAGCATGAAATTGCTTGGGCACCTGTTAATTTTTAAGATTTTGACACATTCAGCTCAAATGTACACAATTGCTGATTATGGCTGTCAAATCTAAACCAAACGTTGTGCACTCAAATCTTTTGCTGTATTTAGTTTATTTTGGCATCCGGATGATGATTCTAGCATGAAATTGCTTGGGCACCTGTTAATTTTTAAGATTTTGACACATTCAGCTCAAATGTACAATCATGCGCTAAAAACGCATTTAAAGCAATAAAAAGGTGATTATGGCTGTCAAACCTAAACCAAACGTTGTGCACTCAAATCTTTTGCTGTATTTAGTTTATTTTGGCATCCGGATGATGATTCTAGCATGAAATTGCTTGGGCACCTGTTAATTTTTAAGATTTTGACACATTCACCTCAAATGTACACAATTGCTGATTATGGCTGTCAAATCTAAACCAAACGTTGTGCACTCAAATCTTTTGCTGTATTTAGTTTATTTTGGCATCCGGATGATGATTCTAGCATGAAATTGCTTGGGCACCTGTTAATTTTTAAGATTTTGACACATTCAGCTCAAATGTACAATCATGCGCTACAAACGCATTTAAATCAATAAAAAGGTGATTATGGCTGTCAAACCAAAACCAAACGTTGTGCACTCAAATCTTTTGCTGTATTTAGTTTATTTTGGCATCCGGATGATGATTCTAGCATGAAATTGCTTGGGCACCTGTTAATTTTTAAGATTTTGACACATTCAGCTCAAATGTACACAATTGCTGATTATGGCTGTCAAATCTAAACCAAACGTTGTGCACTCAAATCTTTTGCTGTATTTAGTTTATTTTGGCATCCGGATGATGATTCTAGCATGAAATTGCTTGGGCACCTGTTAATTTTTAAGATTTTGACACATTCAGCTCAAATGTACAATCATGCGCTAAAAACGCATTTAAAGCAATAAAAATGTGATTATGGCTGTCAAACCTAAACCAAACGTTGTGCACCCAAATCTTTTGCTGTATTTAGTTTATTTTGGCATCCGGATGATGATTCTAGCATGAAATTGCTTGGGCACCTGTTAATTTTTAAGATTTTGACACATTCAGCTCAAATGTACACAATTGCTGATTATGGCTGTCAAATCTAAACCAAACGTTGTGCACTCAAATCTTTTGCTGTATTTAGTTTATTTTGGCATCCGGATGATGATTCTAGCATGAAATTGCTTGGGCACCTGTTAATTTTTAAGATTTTGACACATTCAGCTCAAATGTACAATCATGCGCTAAAAACGCATTTAAAGCAATAGAAAGGTGATTATGGCTGTCAAACCTAAACCAAACGTTGTGCACTCAAATCTTTTGCTGTATTTAGTTTATTTTGGCATCCGGATGATGATTCTAGCATGAAATTGCTTGGGCACCTGTTAATTTTTAAGATTTTGACACATTCAGCTCAAATGTACACAATTGCTGATTATGGCTGTCAAATCTAAACCAAACGTTGTGCACTCAAATCTTTTGCTGTATTTAGTTTATTTTGGCATCCGGATGATGATTCTAGCATGAAATTGCTTGGGCACCTGTTAATTTTTAAGATTTTGACACATTCAGCTCAAATGTACAATCATGCGCTAAAAACGCATTTAAAGCAATAAAAATGTGATTATGGCTGTCAAACCTAAACCAAACGTTGTGCACTCAAATCTTTTGCTGTATTTAGTTTATTTTGGCATCCGGATGATGATTCTAGCATGAAATTGCTTGGGCACCTGTTAATTTTTAAGATTTTGACACATTCAGCTCAAATGTACACAATTGCTGATTATGGCTGTCAAATCTAAACCAAACGTTGTGCACTCAAATCTTTTGCTGTATTTAGTTTATTTTGGCATCCGGATGATGATTCTAGCATGAAATTGCTTGGGCACCTGTTAATTTTTAAGATTTTGACACATTCAGCTCAAATGTACAATCATGCGCTAAAAACGCATTTAAAGCAATAAAAAGGTGATTATGGCTGTCAAACCTAAACCAAACGTTGTGCACTCAAATCTTTTGCTGTATTTAGTTTATTTTGGCATCCGGATGATGATTCTAGCATGAAATTGCTTGGGCACCTGTTAATTTTTAAGATTTTGACACATTCAGCTCAAATGTACACAATTGCTGATTATGGCTGTCAAATCTAAACCAAACGTTGTGCACTCAAATCTTTTGCTGTATTTAGTTTATTTTGGCATCCGGATGATGATTCTAGCATGAAATTGCTTGGGCACCTGTTAATTTTTAAGATTTTGACACATTCAGCTCAAATGTACAATCATGCGCTAAAAACGCATTTAAAGCAATAAAAATGTGATTATGGCTGTCAAACCTAAACCAAACGTTGTGCACTCAAATCTTTTGCTGTATTTAGTTTATTTTGGCATCCGGATGATGATTCTAGCATGAAATTGCTTGGGCACCTGTTAATTTTTAAGATTTTGACACATTCAGCTCAAATGTACACAATTGCCGATTATGGCTGTCAAATCTAAACCAAACGTTGTGCACTCAAATCTTTTGCTGTATTTAGTTTATTTTGGCATCCGGATGATGATTCTAGCACTTAATTGCTTGGGCACCTGTTAATTTTTAAGATTTTGACACATTGAGCTCAAATGTACAATCATGCGCTAAAAACGCATTTAAAGCAATAAAAAGGTGATTATGGCTGTCAAACCTAAACCAAACGTTGTGCACTCAAATCTTTTGCTGTATTTAGTTTATTTTGGCATCCGGATGATGATTCTAGCATGAAATTGCTTGGGCACCTGTTAATTTTTAAGATTTTGACACATTCAGCTCAAATGTACACGATTGCTGATTATGGCTGTCAAATCTAAACCAAACGTTGTGCACTCAAATCTTTTGCTGTATTTAGTTTATTTTGGCATCCGGATGATGATTCTAGCATGAAATTGCTTGGGCACCTGTTAATTTTTAAGATTTTGACACATTCAGCTCAAATGTACAATCATGCGCTAAAAACGCATTTAAAGCAATAAAAAGGTGATTATGGCTGTCAAACCTAAACCAAACGTTGTGCACTCAAATCTTTTGCTGTATTTAGTTTATTTTGGCATCCGGATGATGATTCTAGCATGAAATTGCTTGGGCACCTGTTAATTTTTAAGATTTTGACACATTCAGCTCAAATGTACACAATTGCTGATTATGGCTGTCAAATCTAAACCAAACGTTGTGCACTCAAATCTTTTGCTGTATTTAGTTTATTTTGGCATCCGGATGATGATTCTAGCATGAAATTGCTTGGGCACCTGTTAATTTTTAAGATTTTGACACATTCAGCTCAAATGTACAATCATGCGCTAAAAACGCATTTAAAGCAATAAAAATGTGATTATGGCTGTCAAACCTAAACCAAACGTTGTGCACTCAAATCTTTTGCTGTATTTAGTTTATTTTGGCATCCGGATGATGATTCTAGCATGAAATTGCTTGGGCACCTGTTAATTTTTAAGATTTTGACACATTCAGCTCAAATGTACACAATTGCCGATTATGGCTGTCAAATCTAAACCAAACGTTGTGCACTCAAATCTTTTGCTGTATTTAGTTTATTTTGGCATCCGGATGATGATTCTAGCACTTAATTGCTTGGGCACCTGTTAATTTTTAAGATTTTGACACATTGAGCTCAAATGTACAATCATGCGCTAAAAACGCATTTAAAGCAATAAAAAGGTGATTATGGCTGTCAAACCTAAACCAAACGTTGTGCACTCAAATCTTTTGCTGTATTTAGTTTATTTTGGCATCCGGATGATGATTCTAGCATGAAATTGCTTGGGCACCTGTTAATTTTTAAGATTTTGACACATTCAGCTCAAATGTACACGATTGCTGATTATGGCTGTCAAATCTAAACCAAACGTTGTGCACTCAAATCTTTTGCTGTATTTAGTTTATTTTGGCATCCGGATGATGATTCTAGCATGAAATTGCTTGGGCACCTGTTAATTTTTAAGATTTTGACACATTCAGCTCAAATGTACAATCATGCGCTAAAAACGCATTTAAAGCAATAAAAAGGTGATTATGGCTGTCAAACCTAAACCAAACGTTGTGCACTCAAATCTTTTGCTGTATTTAGTTTATTTTCGCATCCGGATGATGATTCTAGCATGAAATTGCTTGGGCACCTGTTAATTTTTAAGATTTTGACACATTCAGCTCAAATGTACACAATTGCTGATTATGGCTGTCAAATCTAAACCAAACGTTGTGCACTCAAATCTTTTGCTGTATTTAGTTTATTTTGGCATCCGGATGATGATTCTAGCATGAAATTGCTTGGGCACCTGTTAATTTTTAAGATTTTGACACATTCAGCTCAAATGTACAATCATGCGCTAAAAACGCATTTAAAGCAATAAAAAGGTGATTATGGCTGTCAAACCTAAACCAAACGTTGTGCACTCAAATCTTTTGCTGTATTTAGTTTATTTTGGCATCCGGATGATGATTCTAGCATGAAATTGCTTGGGCACCTGTTAATTTTTAAGATTTTGACACATTCAGCTCAAATGTACACAATTGCTGATTATGGCTGTCAAATCTAAACCAAACGTTGTGCACTCAAATCTTTTGCTGTATTTAGTTTATTTTGGCATCCGGATGATGATTCTAGCATGAAATTGCTTGGGCACCTGTTAATTTTTAAGATTTTGACACATTCAGCTCAAATGTACAATCATGCGCTAAAAACGCATTTAAAGCAATAGAAAGGTGATTATGGCTGTCAAACCTAAACCAAACGTTGTGCACTCAAATCTTTTGCTGTATTTAGTTTATTTTGGCATCCGGATGATGATTCTAGCATGAAATTGCTTGGGCACCTGTTAATTTTTAAGATTTTGACACATTCAGCTCAAATGTACACAATTGCTGATTATGGCTGTCAAATCTAAACCAAACGTTGTGCACTCAAATCTTTTGCTGTATTTAGTTTATTTTGGCATCCGGATGATGATTCTAGCATGAAATTGCTTGGGCACCTGTTAATTTTTAAGATTTTGACACATTCAGCTCAAATGTACAATCATGCGCTAAAAACGCATTTAAAGCAATAAAAAGGTGATTATGGCTGTCAAACCTAAACCAAACGTTGTGCACTCAAATCTTTTGCTGTATTTAGTTTGTTTTGGCATCCGGATGATGATTCTAGCATGAAATTGCTTGGGCACCTGTTAATTTTTAAGATTTTGACACATTCAGCTCAAATGTACACAATTGCTGATTATGGCTGTCAAATCTAAACCAAACGTTGTGCACTCAAATCTTTTGCTGTATTTAGTTTATTTTGGCATCCGGATGATGATTCTAGCATGAAATTGCTTGGGCACCTGTTAATTTTTAAGATTTTGACACATTCAGCTCAAATGTACAATCATGCGCTAAAAACGCATTTAAAGCAATAAAAAGGTGATTATGGCTGTCAAACCTAAACCAAACGTTGTGCACTCAAATCTTTTGCTGTATTTAGTTTATTTTGGCATCCGGATGATGATTCTAGCATGAAATTGCTTGGGCACCTGTTAATTTTTAAGATTTTGACACATTCAGCTCAAATGTACAATCATGCGCTAAAAACGCATTTAAAGCAATAAAAAGGTGATTATGGCTGTCAAACCTAAACCAAACGTTGTGCACTCAAATCTTTTGCTGTATTTAGTTTATTTTGGCATCCGGATGATGATTCTAGCATGAAATTGCTTGGGCACCTGTTAATTTTTAAGATTTTGACACATTCAGCTCAAATGTACACAATTGCTGATTATGGCTGTCAAATCTAAACCAAACGTTGTGCACTCAAATCTTTTGCTGTATTTAGTTTATTTTGGCATCCGGATGATGATTCTAGCATGAAATTGCTTGGGCACCTGTTAATTTTTAAGATTTTGACACATTCAGCTCAAATGTACAATCATGCGCTAAAAACGCATTTAAAGCAATAAAAAGGTGATTATGGCTGTCAAACCTAAACCAAACGTTGTGCACTCAAATCTTTTGCTGTATTTAGTTTATTTTGGCATCCGGATGATGATTCTAGCATGAAATTGCTTGGGCACCTGTTAATTTTTAAGATTTTGACACATTCAGCTCAAATGTACACAATTGCTGATTATGGCTGTCAAATCTAAACCAAACGTTGTGCACTCAAATCTTTTGCTGTATTTAGTTTATTTTGGCATCCGGATGATGATTCTAGCATGAAATTGCTTGGGCACCTGTTAATTTTTAAGATTTTGACACATTCAGCTCAAATGTACAATCATGCGCTAAAAACGCATTTAAAGCAATAAAAAGGTGATTATGGCTGTCAAACCTAAACCAAACGTTGTGCACTCAAATCTTTTGCTGTATTTAGTTTATTTTGGCATCCGGATGATGATTCTAGCATGAAATTGCTTGGGCACCTGTTAATTTTTAAGATTTTGACACATTCAGCTCAAATGTACACAATTGCTGATTATGGCTGTCAAATCTAAACCAAACGTTGTGCACTCAAATCTTTTGCTGTATTTAGTTTATTTTGGCATCCGGATGATGATTCTAGCATGAAATTGCTTGGGCACCTGTTAATTTTTAAGATTTTGACACATTCAGCTCAAATGTACAATCATGCGCTAAAAACGCATTTAAAGCAATAAAAAGGTGATTATGGCTGTCAAACCTAAACCAAACGTTGTGCACTCAAATCTTTTGCTGTATTTAGTTTATTTTGGCATCCGGATGATGATTCTAGCATGAAATTGCTTGGGCACCTGTTAATTTTTAAGATTTTGACACATTCACCTCAAATGTACACAATTGCTGATTATGGCTGTCAAATCTAAACCAAACGTTGTGCACTCAAATCTTTTGCTGTATTTAGTTTATTTTGGCATCCGGATGATGATTCTAGCATGAAATTGCTTGGGCACCTGTTAATTTTTAAGATTTTGACACATTCAGCTCAAATGTACAATCATGCGCTAAAAACGCATTTAAAGCAATAAAAAGGTGATTATGGCTGTCAAACCTAAACCAAACGTTGTGCACTCAAATCTTTTGCTGTATTTAGTTTATTTTGGCATCCGGATGATGATTCTAGCATGAAATTGCTTGGGCACCTGTTAATTTTTAAGATTTTGACACATTCACCTCAAATGTACACAATTGCTGATTATGGCTGTCAAATCTAAACCAAACGTTGTGCACTCAAATCTTTTGCTGTATTTAGTTTATTTTGGCATCCGGATGATGATTCTAGCATGAAATTGCTTGGGCACCTGTTAATTTTTAAGATTTTGACACATTCAGCTCAAATGTACAATCATGCGCTAAAAACGCATTTAAAGCAATAAAAAGGTGATTATGGCTGTCAAACCTAAACCAAACGTTGTGCACTCAAATCTTTTGCTGTATTTAGTTTATTTTGGCATCCGGATGATGATTCTAGCATGAAATTGCTTGGGCACCTGTTAATTTTTAAGATTTTGACACATTCAGCTCAAATGTACACAATTGCTGATTATGGCTGTCAAATCTAAACCAAACGTTGTGCACTCAAATCTTTTGCTGTATTTAGTTTATTTTGGCATCCGGATGATGATTCTAGCATGAAATTGCTTGGGCACCTGTTAATTTTTAAGATTTTGACACATTCAGCTCAAATGTACAATCATGCGCTAAAAACGCATTTAAAGCAATAAAAATGTGATTATGGCTGTCAAACCTAAACCAAACGTTGTGCACTCAAATCTTTTGCTGTATTTAGTTTATTTTGGCATCCGGATGATGATTCTAGCATGAAATTGCTTGGGCACCTGTTAATTTTTAAGATTTTGACACATTCAGCTCAAATGTACACAATTGCTGATTATGGCTGTCAAATCTAAACCAAACGTTGTGCACTCAAATCTTTTGCTGTATTTAGTTTATTTTGGCATCCGGATGATGATTCTAGCATGAAATTGCTTGGGCACCTGTTAATTTTTAAGATTTTGACACATTCAGCTCAAATGTACAATCATGCGCTAAAAACGCATTTAAAGCAATAAAAAGGTGATTATGGCTGTCAAACCTAAACCAAACGTTGTGCACTCAAATCTTTTGCTGTATTTAGTTTATTTTGGCATCCGGATGATGATTCTAGCATGAAATTGCTTGGGCACCTGTTAATTTTTAAGATTTTGACACATTCAGCTCAAATGTAAACAATTGCTGATTATGGCTGTCAAATCTAAACCAAACGTTGTGCACTCAAATCTTTTGCTGTATTTAGTTTATTTTGGCATCCGGATGATGATTCTAGCATGAAATTGCTTGGGCACCTGTTAATTTTTAAGATTTTGACACATTCAGCTCAAATGTACAATCATGCGCTAAAAACGCATTTAAAGCAATAAAAATGTGATTATGGCTGTCAAACCTAAACCAAACGTTGTGCACTCAAATCTTTTGCTGTATTTAGTTTATTTTGGCATCCGGATGATGATTCTAGCATGAAATTGCTTGGGCACCTGTTAATTTTTAAGATTTTGACACATTCAGCTCAAATGTACACAATTGCTGATTATGGCTGTCAAATCTAAACCAAACGTTGTGCACTCAAATCTTTTGCTGTATTTAGTTTATTTTGGCATCCGGATGATGATTCTAGCATGAAATTGCTTGGGCACCTGTTAATTTTTAAGATTTTGACACATTCAGCTCAAATGTACAATCATGCGCTAAAAACGCATTTAAAGCAATAAAAAGGTGATTATGGCTGTCAAACCTAAACCAAACGTTGTGCACTCAAATCTTTTGCTGTATTTAGTTTATTTTGGCATCCGGATGATGATTCTAGCATGAAATTGCTTGGGCACCTGTTAATTTTTAAGATTTTGACACATTCAGCTCAAATGTACACAATTGCTGATTATGGCTGTCAAATCTAAACCAAACGTTGTGCACTCAAATCTTTTGCTGTATTTAGTTTATTTTGGCATCCGGATGATGATTCTAGCATGAAATTGCTTGGGCACCTGTTAATTTTTAAGATTTTGACACATTCAGCTCAAATGTACAATCATGCGCTAAAAACGCATTTAAAGCAATAAAAAGGTGATTATGGCTGTCAAACCTAAACCAAACGTTGTGCACTCAAATCTTTTGCTGTATTTAGTTTATTTTGGCATCCGGATGATGATTCTAGCATGAAATTGCTTGGGCACCTGTTAATTTTTAAGATTTTGACACATTCACCTCAAATGTACACAATTGCTGATTATGGCTGTCAAATCTAAACCAAACGTTGTGCACTCAAATCTTTTGCTGTATTTAGTTTATTTTGGCATCCGGATGATGATTCTAGCATGAAATTGCTTGGGCACCTGTTAATTTTTAAGATTTTGACACATTCAGCTCAAATGTACAATCATGCGCTAAAAACGCATTTAAAGCAATAAAAAGGTGATTATGGCTGTCAAACCTAAACCAAACGTTGTGCACTCAAATCTTTTGCTGTATTTAGTTTATTTTGGCATCCGGATGATGATTCTAGCATGAAATTGCTTGGGCACCTGTTAATTTTTAAGATTTTGACACATTCACCTCAAATGTACACAATTGCTGATTATGGCTGTCAAATCTAAACCAAACGTTGTGCACTCAAATCTTTTGCTGTATTTAGTTTATTTTGGCATCCGGATGATGATTCTAGCATGAAATTGCTTGGGCACCTGTTAATTTTTAAGATTTTGACACATTCAGCTCAAATGTACAATCATGCGCTAAAAACGCATTTAAAGCAATAAAAATGTGATTATGGCTGTCAAACCTAAACCAAACGTTGTGCACTCAAATCTTTTGCTGTATTTAGTTTATTTTGGCATCCGGATGATGATTCTAGCATGAAATTGCTTGGGCACCTGTTAATTTTTAAGATTTTGACACATTCAGCTCAAATGTACACAATTGCTGATTATGGCTGTCAAATCTAAACCAAACGTTGTGCACTCAAATCTTTTGCTGTATTTAGTTTATTTTGGCATCCGGATGATGATTCTAGCATGAAATTGCTTGGGCACCTGTTAATTTTTAAGATTTTGACACATTCAGCTCAAATGTACAATCATGCGCTACAAACGCATTTAAATCAATAAAAAGGTGATTATGGCTGTCAAACCAAAACCAAACGTTGTGCACTCAAATCTTTTGCTGTATTTAGTTTATTTTGGCATCCGGATGATGATTCTAGCATGAAATTGCTTGGGCACCTGTTAATTTTTAAGATTTTGACACATTCAGCTCAAATGTACACAATTGCTGATTATGGCTGTCAAATCTAAACCAAACGTTGTGCACTCAAATCTTTTGCTGTATTTAGTTTATTTTGGCATCCGGATGATGATTCTAGCATGAAATTGCTTGGGCACCTGTTAATTTTTAAGATTTTGACACATTCAGCTCAAATGTACAATCATGCGCTAAAAACGCATTTAAAGCAATAAAAAGGTGATTATGGCTGTCAAACCTAAACCAAACGTTGTGCACTCAAATATTTTGCTGTATTTAGTTTATTTTGGCATCCGGATGATGATTCTAGCATGAAATTGCTTGGGCACCTGTTAATTTTTAAGATTTTGACACATTCAGCTCAAATGTACACAATTGCTGATTATGGCTGTCAAATCTAAACCAAACGTTGTGCACTCAAATCTTTTGCTGTATTTAGTTTATTTTGGCATCCGGATGATGATTCTAGCATGAAATTGCTTGGGCACCTGTTAATTTTTAAGATTTTGACACATTCAGCTCAAATGTACAATCATGCGCTAAAAACGCATTTAAAGCAATAGAAAGGTGATTATGGCTGTCAAACCTAAACCAAACGTTGTGCACTCAAATCTTTTGCTGTATTTAGTTTATTTTGGCATCCGGATGATGATTCTAGCATGAAATTGCTTGGGCACCTGTTAATTTTTAAGATTTTGACACATTCAGCTCAAATGTACACAATTGCTGATTATGGCTGTCAAATCTAAACCAAACGTTGTGCACTCAAATCTTTTGCTGTATTTAGTTTATTTTGGCATCCGGATGATGATTCTAGCATGAAATTGCTTGGGCACCTGTTAATTTTTAAGATTTTGACACATTCAGCTCAAATGTACAATCATGCGCTAAAAACGCATTTAAAGCAATAAAAAGGTGATTATGGCTGTCAAACCTAAACCAAACGTTGTGCACTCAAATCTTTTGCTGTATTTAGTTTATTTTGGCATCCGGATGATGATTCTAGCATGAAATTGCTTGGGCACCTGTTAATTTTTAAGATTTTGACACATTCAGCTCAAATGTACACAATTGCTGATTATGGCTGTCAAATCTAAACCAAACGTTGTGCACTCAAATCTTTTGCTGTATTTAGTTTATTTTGGCATCCGGATGATGATTCTAGCATGAAATTGCTTGGGCACCTGTTAATTTTTAAGATTTTGACACATTCAGCTCAAATGTACAATCATGCGCTAAAAACGCATTTAAAGCAATAAAAAGGTGATTATGGCTGTCAAACCTAAACCAAACGTTGTGCACTCAAATCTTTTGCTGTATTTAGTTTATTTTGGCATCCGGATGATGATTCTAGCATGAAATTGCTTGGGCACCTGTTAATTTTTAAGATTTTGACACATTCAGCTCAAATGTACAATCATGCGCTAAAAACGCATTTAAAGCAATAAAAAGGTGATTATGGCTGTCAAACCTAAACCAAACGTTGTGCACTCAAATCTTTTGCTGTATTTAGTTTATTTTGGCATCCGGATGATGATTCTAGCATGAAATTGCTTGGGCACCTGTTAATTTTTAAGATTTTGACACATTCAGCTCAAATGTACACAATTGCTGATTATGGCTGTCAAATCTAAACCAAACGTTGTGCACTCAAATCTTTTGCTGTATTTAGTTTATTTTGGCATCCGGATGATGATTCTAGCATGAAATTGCTTGGGCACCTGTTAATTTTTAAGATTTTGACACATTCAGCTCAAATGTACAATCATGCGCTAAAAACGCATTTAAAGCAATAAAAAGGTGATTATGGCTGTCAAACCTAAACCAAACGTTGTGCACTCAAATCTTTTGCTGTATTTAGTTTATTTTGGCATCCGGATGATGATTCTAGCATGAAATTGCTTGGGCACCTGTTAATTTTTAAGATTTTGACACATTCACCTCAAATGTACACAATTGCTGATTATGGCTGTCAAATCTAAACCAAACGTTGTGCACTCAAATCTTTTGCTGTATTTAGTTTATTTTGGCATCCGGATGATGATTCTAGCATGAAATTGCTTGGGCACCTGTTAATTTTTAAGATTTTGACACATTCAGCTCAAATGTACAATCATGCGCTAAAAACGCATTTAAAGCAATAAAAAGGTGATTATGGCTGTCAAACCTAAACCAAACGTTGTGCACTCAAATCTTTTGCTGTATTTAGTTTATTTTGGCATCCGGATGATGATTCTAGCATGAAATTGCTTGGGCACCTGTTAATTTTTAAGATTTTGACACATTCACCTCAAATGTACACAATTGCTGATTATGGCTGTCAAATCTAAACCAAACGTTGTGCACTCAAATCTTTTGCTGTATTTAGTTTATTTTGGCATCCGGATGATGATTCTAGCATGAAATTGCTTGGGCACCTGTTAATTTTTAAGATTTTGACACATTCAGCTCAAATGTACAATCATGCGCTAAAAACGCATTTAAAGCAATAAAAAGGTGATTATGGCTGTCAAACCTAAACCAAACGTTGTGCACTCAAATCTTTTGCTGTATTTAGTTTATTTTGGCATCCGGATGATGATTCTAGCATGAAATTGCTTGGGCACCTGTTAATTTTTAAGATTTTGACACATTCAGCTCAAATGTACACAATTGCTGATTATGGCTGTCAAATCTAAACCAAACGTTGTGCACTCAAATCTTTTGCTGTATTTAGTTTATTTTGGCATCCGGATGATGATTCTAGCATGAAATTGCTTGGGCACCTGTTAATTTTTAAGATTTTGACACATTCAGCTCAAATGTACAATCATGCGCTACAAACGCATTTAAATCAATAAAGAGGTGATTATGGCTGTCAAACCAAAACCAAACGTTGTGCACTCAAATCTTTTGCTGTATTTAGTTTATTTTGGCATCCGGATGATGATTCTAGCATGAAATTGCTTGGGCACCTGTTAATTTTTAAGATTTTGACACATTCAGCTCAAATGTACACAATTGCTGATTATGGCTGTCAAATCTAAACCAAACGTTGTGCACTCAAATCTTTTGCTGTATTTAGTTTATTTTGGCATCCGGATGATGATTCTAGCATGAAATTGCTTGGGCACCTGTTAATTTTTAAGATTTTGACACATTCAGCTCAAATGTACAATCATGCGCTAAAAACGCATTTAAAGCAATAAAAAGGTGATTATGGCTGTCAAACCTAAACCAAACGTTGTGCACTCAAATCTTTTGCTGTATTTAGTTTATTTTGGCATCCGGATGATGATTCTAGCATGAAATTGCTTGGGCACCTGTTAATTTTTAAGATTTTGACACATTCAGCTCAAATGTACACAATTGCTGATTATGGCTGTCAAATCTAAACCAAACGTTGTGCACTCAAATCTTTTGCTGTATTTAGTTTATTTTGGCATCCGGATGATGATTCTAGCATGAAATTGCTTGGGCACCTGTTAATTTTTAAGATTTTGACACATTCAGCTCAAATGTACAATCATGCGCTAAAAACGCATTTAAAGCAATAGAAAGGTGATTATGGCTGTCAAACCTAAACCAAACGTTGTGCACTCAAATCTTTTGCTGTATTTAGTTTATTTTGGCATCCGGATGATGATTCTAGCATGAAATTGCTTGGGCACCTGTTAATTTTTAAGATTTTGACACATTCAGCTCAAATGTACACAATTGCTGATTATGGCTGTCAAATCTAAACCAAACGTTGTGCACTCAAATCTTTTGCTGTATTTAGTTTATTTTGGCATCCGGATGATGATTCTAGCATGAAATTGCTTGGGCACCTGTTAATTTTTAAGATTTTGACACATTCAGCTCAAATGTACAATCATGCGCTAAAAACGCATTTAAAGCAATAAAAAGGTGATTATGGCTGTCAAACCTAAACCAAACGTTGTGCACTCAAATCTTTTGCTGTATTTAGTTTATTTTGGCATCCGGATGATGATTCTAGCATGAAATTGCTTGGGCACCTGTTAATTTTTAAGATTTTGACACATTCAGCTCAAATGTACACAATTGCTGATTATGGCTGTCAAATCTAAACCAAACGTTGTGCACTCAAATCTTTTGCTGTATTTAGTTTATTTTGGCATCCGGATGATGATTCTAGCATGAAATTGCTTGGGCACCTGTTAATTTTTAAGATTTTGACACATTCAGCTCAAATGTACAATCATGCGCTAAAAACGCATTTAAAGCAATAGAAAGGTGATTATGGCTGTCAAACCTAAACCAAACGTTGTGCACTCAAATCTTTTGCTGTATTTAGTTTATTTTGGCATCCGGATGATGATTCTAGCATGAAATTGCTTGGGCACCTGTTAATTTTTAAGATTTTGACACATTCAGCTCAAATGTACACAATTGCTGATTATGGCTGTCAAATCTAAACCAAACGTTGTGCACTCAAATCTTTTGCTGTATTTAGTTTATTTTGGCATCCGGATGATGATTCTAGCATGAAATTGCTTGGGCACCTGTTAATTTTTAAGATTTTGACACATTCAGCTCAAATGTACAATCATGCGCTAAAAACGCATTTAAAGCAATAAAAAGGTGATTATGGCTGTCAAACCTAAACCAAACGTTGTGCACTCAAATCTTTTGCTGTATTTAGTTTATTTTGGCATCCGGATGATGATTCTAGCATGAAATTGCTTGGGCACCTGTTAATTTTTAAGATTTTGACACATTCAGCTCAAATGTACACAATTGCTGATTATGGCTGTCAAATCTAAACCAAACGTTGTGCACTCAAATCTTTTGCTGTATTTAGTTTATTTTGGCATCCGGATGATGATTCTAGCATGAAATTGCTTGGGCACCTGTTAATTTTTAAGATTTTGACACATTCAGCTCAAATGTACAATCATGCGCTAAAAACGCATTTAAAGCAATAAAAAGGTGATTATGGCTGTCAAACCTAAACCAAACGTTGTGCACTCAAATCTTTTGCTGTATTTAGTTTATTTTGGCATCCGGATGATGATTCTAGCATGAAATTGCTTGGGCACCTGTTAATTTTTAAGATTTTGACACATTCAGCTCAAATGTACAATCATGCGCTAAAAACGCATTTAAAGCAATAAAAAGGTGATTATGGCTGTCAAACCTAAACCAAACGTTGTGCACTCAAATCTTTTGCTGTATTTAGTTTATTTTGGCATCCGGATGATGATTCTAGCATGAAATTGCTTGGGCACCTGTTAATTTTTAAGATTTTGACACATTCAGCTCAAATGTACACAATTGCTGATTATGGCTGTCAAATCTAAACCAAACGTTGTGCACTCAAATCTTTTGCTGTATTTAGTTTATTTTGGCATCCGGATGATGATTCTAGCATGAAATTGCTTGGGCACCTGTTAATTTTTAAGATTTTGACACATTCAGCTCAAATGTACAATCATGCGCTAAAAACGCATTTAAAGCAATAAAAAGGTGATTATGGCTGTCAAACCTAAACCAAACGTTGTGCACTCAAATCTTTTGCTGTATTTAGTTTATTTTGGCATCCGGATGATGATTCTAGCATGAAATTGCTTGGGCACCTGTTAATTTTTAAGATTTTGACACATTCAGCTCAAATGTACACAATTGCTGATTATGGCTGTCAAATCTAAACCAAACGTTGTGCACTCAAATCTTTTGCTGTATTTAGTTTATTTTGGCATCCGGATGATGATTCTAGCATGAAATTGCTTGGGCACCTGTTAATTTTTAAGATTTTGACACATTCAGCTCAAATGTACAATCATGCGCTAAAAACGCATTTAAAGCAATAAAAAGGTGATTATGGCTGTCTGTCAGGATCGCGGAAGTGTGGAGGTGGACCCAAATGCAGGAGGCGGACAAGTCAGGGAGGCAGAGGTGCGAAAATGGAGTAAATTTAATCAAACAAAACTAAAGTTGCAAACAGGGCTTGGTAACAAAGAATAACAAAATACCGAAGAGAAAAACAATACACGAGCAGACTTAACTATGGGAGCATGGACGTGGGGAAACAAGAACAATGGACCGACAAATACTGACACAAAAACCGATAACTAAATACACACACTAATCACACACGACGAGACACAGCTGGGCAAGACACAAGTGGAAGGGGTTGCTGATTGGATGGAACATGAGGATGGGCAGGAAAACACAGGTGGACATGGAAAGGCTTAATGATACTAGGAAAAACAGAAAATCAAAACATGACAAACTAAAAACCCAACAAAAGCAAAGCAAAACCCACCCTCAACAGAACCAAAACATGACAGAACCCCCCCTTCAAGGGACAGCTCCCAGATGTCCCATAAGGTCCATAAACAACAAAACAGGCGGGAGGGTGCACGGCCCACCATCAAGGGCAGTCCAAAAAAACAAAAAAAAAACAAAATGCCAAAACCCTAGAGGTGGCCAGACGAGGAGTGCCCAGAGGGCCAGTCAGGTGGGCGTCCCGGACGCCAGACGAGGAGTGCCCAGAGGGCCAGTCAGGTGGGCGTCCCGGACGCCAGACGAGGAGTGCCCAGCGGGGCCAGTCAGGTGGGCGTCCCGGACGCCAGACGAAGAGTGCCCAGAGGAGCCAGTCAGGTGGGCGTCCCGGACGCCAGACAAGAGAGTTCCGACGGAGCCGGTCAGGAGGACGTCCTCGACGCCAGACAAGGAGGGCCCGGCGGGGCCGGTCAGGAGGGGGTCGGTCCATTCTGTCAGGATCGCGGAAGTGTGGAGGTGGACCCAAATGCAGGAGGCGGACAAGTCAGGGAGGCAGAGGTGCGAAAATGGAGTAAATTTAATCAAACAAAACTAAAGTTGCAAACAGGGCTTGGTAACAAAGAATAACAAAATACCGAAGAGAAAAACAATACACGAGCAGACTTAACTATGGGAGCATGGACGTGGGGAAACAAGAACAATGGACCGACAAATACTGACACAAAAACCGATAACTAAATACACACACTAATCACACACGACGAGACACAGCTGGGCAAGACACAAGTGGAAGGGGTTGCTGATTGGATGGAACATGAGGATGGGCAGGAAAACACAGGTGGACATGGAAAGGCTTAATGATACTAGGAAAAACAGAAAATCAAAACATGACAAACTAAAAACCCAACAAAAGCAAAGCAAAACCCACCCTCAACAGAACCAAAACATGACACTGTCAAACCTAAACCAAACGTTGTGCACTCAAATCTTTTGCTGTATTTAGTTTATTTTGGCATCCGGATGATGATTCTAGCATGAAATTGCTTGGGCACCTGTTAATTTTTAAGATTTTGACACATTCAGCTCAAATGTACACAATTGCTGATTATGGCTGTCAAATCTAAACCAAACGTTGTGCACTCAAATCTTTTGCTGTATTTAGTTTATTTTGGCATCCGGATGATGATTCTAGCATGAAATTGCTTGGGCACCTGTTAATTTTTAAGATTTTGACACATTCAGCTCAAATGTACAATCATGCGCTAAAAACGCATTTAAAGCAATAAAAAGGTGATTATGGCTGTCAAACCTAAACCAAACGTTGTGCACTCAAATCTTTTGCTGTATTTAGTTTATTTTGGCATCCGGATGATGATTCTAGCATGAAATTGCTTGGGCACCTGTTAATTTTTAAGATTTTGACACATTCACCTCAAATGTACACAATTGCTGATTATGGCTGTCAAATCTAAACCAAACGTTGTGCACTCAAATCTTTTGCTGTATTTAGTTTATTTTGGCATCCGGATGATGATTCTAGCATGAAATTGCTTGGGCACCTGTTAATTTTTAAGATTTTGACACATTCAGCTCAAATGTACAATCATGCGCTAAAAACGCATTTAAAGCAATAAAAAGGTGATTATGGCTGTCAAACCTAAACCAAACGTTGTGCACTCAAATCTTTTGCTGTATTTAGTTTATTTTGGCATCCGGATGATGATTCTAGCATGAAATTGCTTGGGCACCTGTTAATTTTTAAGATTTTGACACATTCAGCTCAAATGTACACAATTGCTGATTATGGCTGTCAAATCTAAACCAAACGTTGTGCACTCAAATCTTTTGCTGTATTTAGTTTATTTTGGCATCCGGATGATGATTCTAGCATGAAATTGCTTGGGCACCTGTTAATTTTTAAGATTTTGACACATTCAGCTCAAATGTACAATCATGCGCTAAAAACGCATTTAAAGCAATAAAAAGGTGATTATGGCTGTCAAACCTAAACCAAACGTTGTGCACTCAAATCTTTTGCTGTATTTAGTTTATTTTGGCATCCGGATGATGATTCTAGCATGAAATTGCTTGGGCACCTGTTAATTTTTAAGATTTTGACACATTCAGCTCAAATGTAAACAATTGCTGATTATGGCTGTCAAATCTAAACCAAACGTTGTGCACTCAAATCTTTTGCTGTATTTAGTTTATTTTGGCATCCGGATGATGATTCTAGCATGAAATTGCTTGGGCACCTGTTAATTTTTAAGATTTTGACACATTCAGCTCAAATGTACAATCATGCGCTAAAAACGCATTTAAAGCAATAAAAATGTGATTATGGCTGTCAAACCTAAACCAAACGTTGTGCACTCAAATCTTTTGCTGTATTTAGTTTATTTTGGCATCCGGATGATGATTCTAGCATGAAATTGCTTGGGCACCTGTTAATTTTTAAGATTTTGACACATTCAGCTCAAATGTACACAATTGCTGATTATGGCTGTCAAATCTAAACCAAACGTTGTGCACTCAAATCTTTTGCTGTATTTAGTTTATTTTGGCATCCGGATGATGATTCTAGCATGAAATTGCTTGGGCACCTGTTAATTTTTAAGATTTTGACACATTCAGCTCAAATGTACAATCATGCGCTAAAAACGCATTTAAAGCAATAAAAAGGTGATTATGGCTGTCAAACCTAAACCAAACGTTGTGCACTCAAATCTTTTGCTGTATTTAGTTTATTTTGGCATCCGGATGATGATTCTAGCATGAAATTGCTTGGGCACCTGTTAATTTTTAAGATTTTGACACATTCAGCTCAAATGTACACAATTGCTGATTATGGCTGTCAAATCTAAACCAAACGTTGTGCACTCAAATCTTTTGCTGTATTTAGTTTATTTTGGCATCCGGATGATGATTCTAGCATGAAATTGCTTGGGCACCTGTTAATTTTTAAGATTTTGACACATTCAGCTCAAATGTACAATCATGCGCTAAAAACGCATTTAAAGCAATAAAAAGGTGATTATGGCTGTCAAACCTAAACCAAACGTTGTGCACTCAAATCTTTTGCTGTATTTAGTTTATTTTGGCATCCGGATGATGATTCTAGCATGAAATTGCTTGGGCACCTGTTAATTTTTAAGATTTTGACACATTCACCTCAAATGTACACAATTGCTGATTATGGCTGTCAAATCTAAACCAAACGTTGTGCACTCAAATCTTTTGCTGTATTTAGTTTATTTTGGCATCCGGATGATGATTCTAGCATGAAATTGCTTGGGCACCTGTTAATTTTTAAGATTTTGACACATTCAGCTCAAATGTACAATCATGCGCTAAAAACGCATTTAAAGCAATAAAAAGGTGATTATGGCTGTCAAACCTAAACCAAACGTTGTGCACTCAAATCTTTTGCTGTATTTAGTTTATTTTGGCATCCGGATGATGATTCTAGCATGAAATTGCTTGGGCACCTGTTAATTTTTAAGATTTTGACACATTCACCTCAAATGTACACAATTGCTGATTATGGCTGTCAAATCTAAACCAAACGTTGTGCACTCAAATCTTTTGCTGTATTTAGTTTATTTTGGCATCCGGATGATGATTCTAGCATGAAATTGCTTGGGCACCTGTTAATTTTTAAGATTTTGACACATTCAGCTCAAATGTACACAATTGCTGATTATGGCTGTCAAATCTAAACCAAACGTTGTGCACTCAAATCTTTTGCTGTATTTAGTTTATTTTGGCATCCGGATGATGATTCTAGCATGAAATTGCTTGGGCACCTGTTAATTTTTAAGATTTTGACACATTCAGCTCAAATGTACAATCATGCGCTAAAAACGCATTTAAAGCAATAAAAAGGTGATTATGGCTGTCAAACCTAAACCAAACGTTGTGCACTCAAATCTTTTGCTGTATTTAGTTTATTTTGGCATCCGGATGATGATTCTAGCATGAAATTGCTTGGGCACCTGTTAATTTTTAAGATTTTGACACATTCAGCTCAAATGTACACAATTGCTGATTATGGCTGTCAAATCTAAACCAAACGTTGTGCACTCAAATCTTTTGCTGTATTTAGTTTATTTTGGCATCCGGATGATGATTCTAGCATGAAATTGCTTGGGCACCTGTTAATTTTTAAGATTTTGACACATTCAGCTCAAATGTACAATCATGCGCTAAAAACGCATTTAAAGCAATAGAAAGGTGATTATGGCTGTCAAACCTAAACCAAACGTTGTGCACTCAAATCTTTTGCTGTATTTAGTTTATTTTGGCATCCGGATGATGATTCTAGCATGAAATTGCTTGGGCACCTGTTAATTTTTAAGATTTTGACACATTCAGCTCAAATGTACACAATTGCTGATTATGGCTGTCAAATCTAAACCAAACGTTGTGCACTCAAATCTTTTGCTGTATTTAGTTTATTTTGGCATCCGGATGATGATTCTAGCATGAAATTGCTTGGGCACCTGTTAATTTTTAAGATTTTGACACATTCAGCTCAAATGTACAATCATGCGCTAAAAACGCATTTAAAGCAATAAAAAGGTGATTATGGCTGTCAAACCTAAACCAAACGTTGTGCACTCAAATCTTTTGCTGTATTTAGTTTATTTTGGCATCCGGATGATGATTCTAGCATGAAATTGCTTGGGCACCTGTTAATTTTTAAGATTTTGACACATTCAGCTCAAATGTACACAATTGCTGATTATGGCTGTCAAATCTAAACCAAACGTTGTGCACTCAAATCTTTTGCTGTATTTAGTTTATTTTGGCATCCGGATGATGATTCTAGCATGAAATTGCTTGGGCACCTGTTAATTTTTAAGATTTTGACACATTCAGCTCAAATGTACAATCATGCGCTAAAAACGCATTTAAAGCAATAAAAAGGTGATTATGGCTGTCAAACCTAAACCAAACGTTGTGCACTCAAATCTTTTGCTGTATTTAGTTTATTTTGGCATCCGGATGATGATTCTAGCATGAAATTGCTTGGGCACCTGTTAATTTTTAAGATTTTGACACATTCAGCTCAAATGTACAATCATGCGCTAAAAACGCATTTAAAGCAATAAAAAGGTGATTATGGCTGTCAAACCTAAACCAAACGTTGTGCACTCAAATCTTTTGCTGTATTTAGTTTATTTTGGCATCCGGATGATGATTCTAGCATGAAATTGCTTGGGCACCTGTTAATTTTTAAGATTTTGACACATTCAGCTCAAATGTACACAATTGCTGATTATGGCTGTCAAATCTAAACCAAACGTTGTGCACTCAAATCTTTTGCTGTATTTAGTTTATTTTGGCATCCGGATGATGATTCTAGCATGAAATTGCTTGGGCACCTGTTAATTTTTAAGATTTTGACACATTCAGCTCAAATGTACAATCATGCGCTAAAAACGCATTTAAAGCAATAAAAAGGTGATTATGGCTGTCAAACCTAAACCAAACGTTGTGCACTCAAATCTTTTGCTGTATTTAGTTTATTTTGGCATCCGGATGATGATTCTAGCATGAAATTGCTTGGGCACCTGTTAATTTTTAAGATTTTGACACATTCACCTCAAATGTACACAATTGCTGATTATGGCTGTCAAATCTAAACCAAACGTTGTGCACTCAAATCTTTTGCTGTATTTAGTTTATTTTGGCATCCGGATGATGATTCTAGCATGAAATTGCTTGGGCACCTGTTAATTTTTAAGATTTTGACACATTCAGCTCAAATGTACAATCATGCGCTAAAAACGCATTTAAAGCAATAAAAAGGTGATTATGGCTGTCAAACCTAAACCAAACGTTGTGCACTCAAATCTTTTGCTGTATTTAGTTTATTTTGGCATCCGGATGATGATTCTAGCATGAAATTGCTTGGGCACCTGTTAATTTTTAAGATTTTGACACATTCACCTCAAATGTACACAATTGCTGATTATGGCTGTCAAATCTAAACCAAACGTTGTGCACTCAAATCTTTTGCCGTATTTAGTTTATTTTGGCATCCGGATGATGATTCTAGCATGAAATTGCTTGGGCACCTGTTAATTTTTAAGATTTTGACACATTCAGCTCAAATGTACAATCATGCGCTAAAAACGCATTTAAAGCAATAAAAAGGTGATTATGGCTGTCAAACCTAAACCAAACGTTGTGCACTCAAATCTTTTGCTGTATTTAGTTTATTTTGGCATCCGGATGATGATTCTAGCATGAAATTGCTTGGGCACCTGTTAATTTTTAAGATTTTGACACATTCAGCTCAAATGTACACAATTGCTGATTATGGCTGTCAAATCTAAACCAAACGTTGTGCACTCAAATCTTTTGCTGTATTTAGTTTATTTTGGCATCCGGATGATGATTCTAGCATGAAATTGCTTGGGCACCTGTTAATTTTTAAGATTTTGACACATTCAGCTCAAATGTACAATCATGCGCTACAAACGCATTTAAATCAATAAAGAGGTGATTATGGCTGTCAAACCAAAACCAAACGTTGTGCACTCAAATCTTTTGCTGTATTTAGTTTATTTTGGCATCCGGATGATGATTCTAGCATGAAATTGCTTGGGCACCTGTTAATTTTTAAGATTTTGACACATTCAGCTCAAATGTACACAATTGCTGATTATGGCTGTCAAATCTAAACCAAACGTTGTGCACTCAAATCTTTTGCTGTATTTAGTTTATTTTGGCATCCGGATGATGATTCTAGCATGAAATTGCTTGGGCACCTGTTAATTTTTAAGATTTTGACACATTCAGCTCAAATGTACAATCATGCGCTAAAAACGCATTTAAAGCAATAAAAAGGTGATTATGGCTGTCAAACCTAAACCAAACGTTGTGCACTCAAATCTTTTGCTGTATTTAGTTTATTTTGGCATCCGGATGATGATTCTAGCATGAAATTGCTTGGGCACCTGTTAATTTTTAAGATTTTGACACATTCAGCTCAAATGTACACAATTGCTGATTATGGCTGTCAAATCTAAACCAAACGTTGTGCACTCAAATCTTTTGCTGTATTTAGTTTATTTTGGCATCCGGATGATGATTCTAGCATGAAATTGCTTGGGCACCTGTTAATTTTTAAGATTTTGACACATTCAGCTCAAATGTACAATCATGCGCTAAAAACGCATTTAAAGCAATAGAAAGGTGATTATGGCTGTCAAACCTAAACCAAACGTTGTGCACTCAAATCTTTTGCTGTATTTAGTTTATTTTGGCATCCGGATGATGATTCTAGCATGAAATTGCTTGGGCACCTGTTAATTTTTAAGATTTTGACACATTCAGCTCAAATGTACACAATTGCTGATTATGGCTGTCAAATCTAAACCAAACGTTGTGCACTCAAATCTTTTGCTGTATTTAGTTTATTTTGGCATCCGGATGATGATTCTAGCATGAAATTGCTTGGGCACCTGTTAATTTTTAAGATTTTGACACATTCAGCTCAAATGTACAATCATGCGCTAAAAACGCATTTAAAGCAATAAAAAGGTGATTATGGCTGTCAAACCTAAACCAAACGTTGTGCACTCAAATCTTTTGCTGTATTTAGTTTATTTTGGCATCCGGATGATGATTCTAGCATGAAATTGCTTGGGCACCTGTTAATTTTTAAGATTTTGACACATTCAGCTCAAATGTACACAATTGCTGATTATGGCTGTCAAATCTAAACCAAACGTTGTGCACTCAAATCTTTTGCTGTATTTAGTTTATTTTGGCATCCGGATGATGATTCTAGCATGAAATTGCTTGGGCACCTGTTAATTTTTAAGATTTTGACACATTCAGCTCAAATGTACAATCATGCGCTAAAAACGCATTTAAAGCAATAGAAAGGTGATTATGGCTGTCAAACCTAAACCAAACGTTGTGCACTCAAATCTTTTGCTGTATTTAGTTTATTTTGGCATCCGGATGATGATTCTAGCATGAAATTGCTTGGGCACCTGTTAATTTTTAAGATTTTGACACATTCAGCTCAAATGTACACAATTGCTGATTATGGCTGTCAAATCTAAACCAAACGTTGTTCACTCAAATCTTTTGCTGTATTTAGTTTATTTTGGCATCCGGATGATGATTCTAGCATGAAATTGCTTGGGCACCTGTTAATTTTTAAGATTTTGACACATTCAGCTCAAATGTACAATCATGCGCTAAAAACGCATTTAAAGCAATAAAAAGGTGATTATGGCTGTCAAACCTAAACCAAACGTTGTGCACTCAAATCTTTTGCTGTATTTAGTTTATTTTGGCATCCGGATGATGATTCTAGCATGAAATTGCTTGGGCACCTGTTAATTTTTAAGATTTTGACACATTCAGCTCAAATGTACACAATTGCTGATTATGGCTGTCAAATCTAAACCAAACGTTGTGCACTCAAATCTTTTGCTGTATTTAGTTTATTTTGGCATCCGGATGATGATTCTAGCATGAAATTGCTTGGGCACCTGTTAATTTTTAAGATTTTGACACATTCAGCTCAAATGTACAATCATGCGCTAAAAACGCATTTAAAGCAATAAAAAGGTGATTATGGCTGTCAAACCTAAACCAAACGTTGTGCACTCAAATCTTTTGCTGTATTTAGTTTATTTTGGCATCCGGATGATGATTCTAGCATGAAATTGCTTGGGCACCTGTTAATTTTTAAGATTTTGACACATTCAGCTCAAATGTACAATCATGCGCTAAAAACGCATTTAAAGCAATAAAAAGGTGATTATGGCTGTCAAACCTAAACCAAACGTTGTGCACTCAAATCTTTTGCTGTATTTAGTTTATTTTGGCATCCGGATGATGATTCTAGCATGAAATTGCTTGGGCACCTGTTAATTTTTAAGATTTTGACACATTCAGCTCAAATGTACACAATTGCTGATTATGGCTGTCAAATCTAAACCAAACGTTGTGCACTCAAATCTTTTGCTGTATTTAGTTTATTTTGGCATCCGGATGATGATTCTAGCATGAAATTGCTTGGGCACCTGTTAATTTTTAAGATTTTGACACATTCAGCTCAAATGTACAATCATGCGCTAAAAACGCATTTAAAGCAATAAAAAGGTGATTATGGCTGTCAAACCTAAACCAAACGTTGTGCACTCAAATCTTTTGCTGTATTTAGTTTATTTTGGCATCCGGATGATGATTCTAGCATGAAATTGCTTGGGCACCTGTTAATTTTTAAGATTTTGACACATTCAGCTCAAATGTACACAATTGCTGATTATGGCTGTCAAATCTAAACCAAACGTTGTGCACTCAAATCTTTTGCTGTATTTAGTTTATTTTGGCATCCGGATGATGATTCTAGCATGAAATTGCTTGGGCACCTGTTAATTTTTAAGATTTTGACACATTCAGCTCAAATGTACAATCATGCGCTAAAAACGCATTTAAAGCAATAAAAAGGTGATTATGGCTGTCTGTCAGGATCGCGGAAGTGTGGAGGTGGACCCAAATGCAGGAGGCGGACAAGTCAGGGAGGCAGAGGTGCGAAAATGGAGTAAATTTAATCAAACAAAACTAAAGTTGCAAACAGGGCTTGGTAACAAAGAATAACAAAATACCGAAGAGAAAAACAATACACGAGCAGACTTAACTATGGGAGCATGGACGTGGGGAAACAAGAACAATGGACCGACAAATACTGACACAAAAACCGATAACTAAATACACACACTAATCACACACGACGAGACACAGCTGGGCAAGACACAAGTGGAAGGGGTTGCTGATTGGATGGAACATGAGGATGGGCAGGAAAACACAGGTGGACATGGAAAGGCTTAATGATACTAGGAAAAACAGAAAATCAAAACATGACAAACTAAAAACCCAACAAAAGCAAAGCAAAACCCACCCTCAACAGAACCAAAACATGACAGAACCCCCCCTTCAAGGGACAGCTCCCAGATGTCCCATAAGGTCCATAAACAACAAAACAGGCGGGAGGGTGCACGGCCCACCATCAAGGGCAGTCCAAAAAAACAAAAAAAAAACAAAATGCCAAAACCCTAGAGGTGGCCAGACGAGGAGTGCCCAGAGGGCCAGTCAGGTGGGCGTCCCGGACGCCAGACGAGGAGTGCCCAGAGGGCCAGTCAGGTGGGCGTCCCGGACGCCAGACGAGGAGTGCCCAGCGGGGCCAGTCAGGTGGGCGTCCCGGACGCCAGACGAAGAGTGCCCAGAGGAGCCAGTCAGGTGGGCGTCCCGGACGCCAGACAAGAGAGTTCCGACGGAGCCGGTCAGGAGGACGTCCTCGACGCCAGACAAGGAGGGCCCGGCGGGGCCGGTCAGGAGGGGGTCGGTCCATTCTGTCAGGATCGCGGAAGTGTGGAGGTGGACCCAAATGCAGGAGGCGGACAAGTCAGGGAGGCAGAGGTGCGAAAATGGAGTAAATTTAATCAAACAAAACTAAAGTTGCAAACAGGGCTTGGTAACAAAGAATAACAAAATACCGAAGAGAAAAACAATACACGAGCAGACTTAACTATGGGAGCATGGACGTGGGGAAACAAGAACAATGGACCGACAAATACTGACACAAAAACCGATAACTAAATACACACACTAATCACACACGACGAGACACAGCTGGGCAAGACACAAGTGGAAGGGGTTGCTGATTGGATGGAACATGAGGATGGGCAGGAAAACACAGGTGGACATGGAAAGGCTTAATGATACTAGGAAAAACAGAAAATCAAAACATGACAAACTAAAAACCCAACAAAAGCAAAGCAAAACCCACCCTCAACAGAACCAAAACATGACACTGTCAAACCTAAACCAAACGTTGTGCACTCAAATCTTTTGCTGTATTTAGTTTATTTTGGCATCCGGATGATGATTCTAGCATGAAATTGCTTGGGCACCTGTTAATTTTTAAGATTTTGACACATTCAGCTCAAATGTACACAATTGCTGATTATGGCTGTCAAATCTAAACCAAACGTTGTGCACTCAAATCTTTTGCTGTATTTAGTTTATTTTGGCATCCGGATGATGATTCTAGCATGAAATTGCTTGGGCACCTGTTAATTTTTAAGATTTTGACACATTCAGCTCAAATGTACAATCATGCGCTAAAAACGCATTTAAAGCAATAAAAAGGTGATTATGGCTGTCAAACCTAAACCAAACGTTGTGCACTCAAATCTTTTGCTGTATTTAGTTTATTTTGGCATCCGGATGATGATTCTAGCATGAAATTGCTTGGGCACCTGTTAATTTTTAAGATTTTGACACATTCACCTCAAATGTACACAATTGCTGATTATGGCTGTCAAATCTAAACCAAACGTTGTGCACTCAAATCTTTTGCTGTATTTAGTTTATTTTGGCATCCGGATGATGATTCTAGCATGAAATTGCTTGGGCACCTGTTAATTTTTAAGATTTTGACACATTCAGCTCAAATGTACAATCATGCGCTAAAAACGCATTTAAAGCAATAAAAAGGTGATTATGGCTGTCAAACCTAAACCAAACGTTGTGCACTCAAATCTTTTGCTGTATTTAGTTTATTTTGGCATCCGGATGATGATTCTAGCATGAAATTGCTTGGGCACCTGTTAATTTTTAAGATTTTGACACATTCAGCTCAAATGTACACAATTGCTGATTATGGCTGTCAAATCTAAACCAAACGTTGTGCACTCAAATCTTTTGCTGTATTTAGTTTATTTTGGCATCCGGATGATGATTCTAGCATGAAATTGCTTGGGCACCTGTTAATTTTTAAGATTTTGACACATTCAGCTCAAATGTACAATCATGCGCTACAAACGCATTTAAATCAATAAAGAGGTGATTATGGCTGTCAAACCAAAACCAAACGTTGTGCACTCAAATCTTTTGCTGTATTTAGTTTATTTTGGCATCCGGATGATGATTCTAGCATGAAATTGCTTGGGCACCTGTTAATTTTTAAGATTTTGACACATTCAGCTCAAATGTACACAATTGCTGATTATGGCTGTCAAATCTAAACCAAACGTTGTGCACTCAAATCTTTTGCTGTATTTAGTTTATTTTGGCATCCGGATGATGATTCTAGCATGAAATTGCTTGGGCACCTGTTAATTTTTAAGATTTTGACACATTCAGCTCAAATGTACAATCATGCGCTAAAAACGCATTTAAAGCAATAAAAAGGTGATTATGGCTGTCAAACCTAAACCAAACGTTGTGCACTCAAATCTTTTGCTGTATTTAGTTTATTTTGGCATCCGGATGATGATTCTAGCATGAAATTGCTTGGGCACCTGTTAATTTTTAAGATTTTGACACATTCAGCTCAAATGTACACAATTGCTGATTATGGCTGTCAAATCTAAACCAAACGTTGTGCACTCAAATCTTTTGCTGTATTTAGTTTATTTTGGCATCCGGATGATGATTCTAGCATGAAATTGCTTGGGCACCTGTTAATTTTTAAGATTTTGACACATTCAGCTCAAATGTACACAATTGCTGATTATGGCTGTCAAATCTAAACCAAACGTTGTGCACTCAAATCTTTTGCTGTATTTAGTTTATTTTGGCATCCGGATGATGATTCTAGCATGAAATTGCTTGGGCACCTGTTAATTTTTAAGATTTTGACACATTCAGCTCAAATGTACAATCATGCGCTAAAAACGCATTTAAAGCAATAAAAAGGTGATTATGGCTGTCAAACCTAAACCAAACGTTGTGCACTCAAATCTTTTGCTGTATTTAGTTTATTTTGGCATCCGGATGATGATTCTAGCATGAAATTGCTTGGGCACCTGTTAATTTTTAAGATTTTGACACATTCAGCTCAAATGTACACAATTGCTGATTATGGCTGTCAAATCTAAACCAAACGTTGTGCACTCAAATCTTTTGCTGTATTTAGTTTATTTTGGCATCCGGATGATGATTCTAGCATGAAATTGCTTGGGCACCTGTTAATTTTTAAGATTTTGACACATTCAGCTCAAATGTACAATCATGCGCTAAAAACGCATTTAAAGCAATAGAAAGGTGATTATGGCTGTCAAACCTAAACCAAACGTTGTGCACTCAAATCTTTTGCTGTATTTAGTTTATTTTGGCATCCGGATGATGATTCTAGCATGAAATTGCTTGGGCACCTGTTAATTTTTAAGATTTTGACACATTCAGCTCAAATGTACACAATTGCTGATTATGGCTGTCAAATCTAAACCAAACGTTGTGCACTCAAATCTTTTGCTGTATTTAGTTTATTTTGGCATCCGGATGATGATTCTAGCATGAAATTGCTTGGGCACCTGTTAATTTTTAAGATTTTGACACATTCAGCTCAAATGTACAATCATGCGCTAAAAACGCATTTAAAGCAATAAAAAGGTGATTATGGCTGTCAAACCTAAACCAAACGTTGTGCACTCAAATCTTTTGCTGTATTTAGTTTATTTTGGCATCCGGATGATGATTCTAGCATGAAATTGCTTGGGCACCTGTTAATTTTTAAGATTTTGACACATTCAGCTCAAATGTACACAATTGCTGATTATGGCTGTCAAATCTAAACCAAACGTTGTGCACTCAAATCTTTTGCTGTATTTAGTTTATTTTGGCATCCGGATGATGATTCTAGCATGAAATTGCTTGGGCACCTGTTAATTTTTAAGATTTTGACACATTCAGCTCAAATGTACAATCATGCGCTAAAAACGCATTTAAAGCAATAAAAAGGTGATTATGGCTGTCAAACCTAAACCAAACGTTGTGCACTCAAATCTTTTGCTGTATTTAGTTTATTTTGGCATCCGGATGATGATTCTAGCATGAAATTGCTTGGGCACCTGTTAATTTTTAAGATTTTGACACATTCAGCTCAAATGTACAATCATGCGCTAAAAACGCATTTAAAGCAATAAAAAGGTGATTATGGCTGTCAAACCTAAACCAAACGTTGTGCACTCAAATCTTTTGCTGTATTTAGTTTATTTTGGCATCCGGATGATGATTCTAGCATGAAATTGCTTGGGCACCTGTTAATTTTTAAGATTTTGACACATTCAGCTCAAATGTACACAATTGCTGATTATGGCTGTCAAATCTAAACCAAACGTTGTGCACTCAAATCTTTTGCTGTATTTAGTTTATTTTGGCATCCGGATGATGATTCTAGCATGAAATTGCTTGGGCACCTGTTAATTTTTAAGATTTTGACACATTCAGCTCAAATGTACAATCATGCGCTAAAAACGCATTTAAAGCAATAAAAAGGTGATTATGGCTGTCAAACCTAAACCAAACGTTGTGCACTCAAATCTTTTGCTGTATTTAGTTTATTTTGGCATCCGGATGATGATTCTAGCATGAAATTGCTTGGGCACCTGTTAATTTTTAAGATTTTGACACATTCAGCTCAAATGTACACAATTGCTGATTATGGCTGTCAAATCTAAACCAAACGTTGTGCACTCAAATCTTTTGCTGTATTTAGTTTATTTTGGCATCCGGATGATGATTCTAGCATGAAATTGCTTGGGCACCTGTTAATTTTTAAGATTTTGACACATTCAGCTCAAATGTACAATCATGCGCTAAAAACGCATTTAAAGCAATAAAAAGGTGATTATGGCTGTCTGTCAGGATCGCGGAAGTGTGGAGGTGGACCCAAATGCAGGAGGCGGACAAGTCAGGGAGGCAGAGGTGCGAAAATGGAGTAAATTTAATCAAACAAAACTAAAGTTGCAAACAGGGCTTGGTAACAAAGAATAACAAAATACCGAAGAGAAAAACAATACACGAGCAGACTTAACTATGGGAGCATGGACGTGGGGAAACAAGAACAATGGACCGACAAATACTGACACAAAAACCGATAACTAAATACACACACTAATCACACACGACGAGACACAGCTGGGCAAGACACAAGTGGAAGGGGTTGCTGATTGGATGGAACATGAGGATGGGCAGGAAAACACAGGTGGACATGGAAAGGCTTAATGATACTAGGAAAAACAGAAAATCAAAACATGACAAACTAAAAACCCAACAAAAGCAAAGCAAAACCCACCCTCAACAGAACCAAAACATGACAGAACCCCCCCTTCAAGGGACAGCTCCCAGATGTCCCATAAGGTCCATAAACAACAAAACAGGCGGGAGGGTGCACGGCCCACCATCAAGGGCAGTCCAAAAAAACAAAAAAAAAACAAAATGCCAAAACCCTAGAGGTGGCCAGACGAGGAGTGCCCAGAGGGCCAGTCAGGTGGGCGTCCCGGACGCCAGACGAGGAGTGCCCAGAGGGCCAGTCAGGTGGGCGTCCCGGACGCCAGACGAGGAGTGCCCAGCGGGGCCAGTCAGGTGGGCGTCCCGGACGCCAGACGAAGAGTGCCCAGAGGAGCCAGTCAGGTGGGCGTCCCGGACGCCAGACAAGAGAGTTCCGACGGAGCCGGTCAGGAGGACGTCCTCGACGCCAGACAAGGAGGGCCCGGCGGGGCCGGTCAGGAGGGGGTCGGTCCATTCTGTCAGGATCGCGGAAGTGTGGAGGTGGACCCAAATGCAGGAGGCGGACAAGTCAGGGAGGCAGAGGTGCGAAAATGGAGTAAATTTAATCAAACAAAACTAAAGTTGCAAACAGGGCTTGGTAACAAAGAATAACAAAATACCGAAGAGAAAAACAATACACGAGCAGACTTAACTATGGGAGCATGGACGTGGGGAAACAAGAACAATGGACCGACAAATACTGACACAAAAACCGATAACTAAATACACACACTAATCACACACGACGAGACACAGCTGGGCAAGACACAAGTGGAAGGGGTTGCTGATTGGATGGAACATGAGGATGGGCAGGAAAACACAGGTGGACATGGAAAGGCTTAATGATACTAGGAAAAACAGAAAATCAAAACATGACAAACTAAAAACCCAACAAAAGCAAAGCAAAACCCACCCTCAACAGAACCAAAACATGACACTGTCAAACCTAAACCAAACGTTGTGCACTCAAATCTTTTGCTGTATTTAGTTTATTTTGGCATCCGGATGATGATTCTAGCATGAAATTGCTTGGGCACCTGTTAATTTTTAAGATTTTGACACATTCAGCTCAAATGTACACAATTGCTGATTATGGCTGTCAAATCTAAACCAAACGTTGTGCACTCAAATCTTTTGCTGTATTTAGTTTATTTTGGCATCCGGATGATGATTCTAGCATGAAATTGCTTGGGCACCTGTTAATTTTTAAGATTTTGACACATTCAGCTCAAATGTACAATCATGCGCTAAAAACGCATTTAAAGCAATAAAAAGGTGATTATGGCTGTCAAACCTAAACCAAACGTTGTGCACTCAAATCTTTTGCTGTATTTAGTTTATTTTGGCATCCGGATGATGATTCTAGCATGAAATTGCTTGGGCACCTGTTAATTTTTAAGATTTTGACACATTCACCTCAAATGTACACAATTGCTGATTATGGCTGTCAAATCTAAACCAAACGTTGTGCACTCAAATCTTTTGCTGTATTTAGTTTATTTTGGCATCCGGATGATGATTCTAGCATGAAATTGCTTGGGCACCTGTTAATTTTTAAGATTTTGACACATTCAGCTCAAATGTACAATCATGCGCTAAAAACGCATTTAAAGCAATAAAAAGGTGATTATGGCTGTCAAACCTAAACCAAACGTTGTGCACTCAAATCTTTTGCTGTATTTAGTTTATTTTGGCATCCGGATGATGATTCTAGCATGAAATTGCTTGGGCACCTGTTAATTTTTAAGATTTTGACACATTCACCTCAAATGTACACAATTGCTGATTATGGCTGTCAAATCTAAACCAAACGTTGTGCACTCAAATCTTTTGCTGTATTTAGTTTATTTTGGCATCCGGATGATGATTCTAGCATGAAATTGCTTGGGCACCTGTTAATTTTTAAGATTTTGACACATTCAGCTCAAATGTACAATCATGCGCTAAAAACGCATTTAAAGCAATAAAAAGGTGATTATGGCTGTCAAACCTAAACCAAACGTTGTGCACTCAAATCTTTTGCTGTATTTAGTTTATTTTGGCATCCGGATGATGATTCTAGCATGAAATTGCTTGGGCACCTGTTAATTTTTAAGATTTTGACACATTCAGCTCAAATGTACACAATTGCTGATTATGGCTGTCAAATCTAAACCAAACGTTGTGCACTCAAATCTTTTGCTGTATTTAGTTTATTTTGGCATCCGGATGATGATTCTAGCATGAAATTGCTTGGGCACCTGTTAATTTTTAAGATTTTGACACATTCAGCTCAAATGTACAATCATGCGCTAAAAACGCATTTAAAGCAATAAAAATGTGATTATGGCTGTCAAACCTAAACCAAACGTTGTGCACTCAAATCTTTTGCTGTATTTAGTTTATTTTGGCATCCGGATGATGATTCTAGCATGAAATTGCTTGGGCACCTGTTAATTTTTAAGATTTTGACACATTCAGCTCAAATGTACACAATTGCTGATTATGGCTGTCAAATCTAAACCAAACGTTGTGCACTCAAATCTTTTGCTGTATTTAGTTTATTTTGGCATCCGGATGATGATTCTAGCATGAAATTGCTTGGGCACCTGTTAATTTTTAAGATTTTGACACATTCAGCTCAAATGTACAATCATGCGCTAAAAACGCATTTAAAGCAATAAAAAGGTGATTATGGCTGTCAAACCTAAACCAAACGTTGTGCACTCAAATCTTTTGCTGTATTTAGTTTATTTTGGCATCCGGATGATGATTCTAGCATGAAATTGCTTGGGCACCTGTTAATTTTTAAGATTTTGACACATTCAGCTCAAATGTAAACAATTGCTGATTATGGCTGTCAAATCTAAACCAAACGTTGTGCACTCAAATCTTTTGCTGTATTTAGTTTATTTTGGCATCCGGATGATGATTCTAGCATGAAATTGCTTGGGCACCTGTTAATTTTTAAGATTTTGACACATTCAGCTCAAATGTACAATCATGCGCTAAAAACGCATTTAAAGCAATAAAAATGTGATTATGGCTGTCAAACCTAAACCAAACGTTGTGCACTCAAATCTTTTGCTGTATTTAGTTTATTTTGGCATCCGGATGATGATTCTAGCATGAAATTGCTTGGGCACCTGTTAATTTTTAAGATTTTGACACATTCAGCTCAAATGTACACAATTGCTGATTATGGCTGTCAAATCTAAACCAAACGTTGTGCACTCAAATCTTTTGCTGTATTTAGTTTATTTTGGCATCCGGATGATGATTCTAGCATGAAATTGCTTGGGCACCTGTTAATTTTTAAGATTTTGACACATTCAGCTCAAATGTACAATCATGCGCTAAAAACGCATTTAAAGCAATAAAAAGGTGATTATGGCTGTCAAACCTAAACCAAACGTTGTGCACTCAAATCTTTTGCTGTATTTAGTTTATTTTGGCATCCGGATGATGATTCTAGCATGAAATTGCTTGGGCACCTGTTAATTTTTAAGATTTTGACACATTCAGCTCAAATGTACACAATTGCTGATTATGGCTGTCAAATCTAAACCAAACGTTGTGCACTCAAATCTTTTGCTGTATTTAGTTTATTTTGGCATCCGGATGATGATTCTAGCATGAAATTGCTTGGGCACCTGTTAATTTTTAAGATTTTGACACATTCAGCTCAAATGTACAATCATGCGCTAAAAACGCATTTAAAGCAATAAAAAGGTGATTATGGCTGTCAAACCTAAACCAAACGTTGTGCACTCAAATCTTTTGCTGTATTTAGTTTATTTTGGCATCCGGATGATGATTCTAGCATGAAATTGCTTGGGCACCTGTTAATTTTTAAGATTTTGACACATTCACCTCAAATGTACACAATTGCTGATTATGGCTGTCAAATCTAAACCAAACGTTGTGCACTCAAATCTTTTGCTGTATTTAGTTTATTTTGGCATCCGGATGATGATTCTAGCATGAAATTGCTTGGGCACCTGTTAATTTTTAAGATTTTGACACATTCAGCTCAAATGTACAATCATGCGCTAAAAACGCATTTAAAGCAATAAAAAGGTGATTATGGCTGTCAAACCTAAACCAAACGTTGTGCACTCAAATCTTTTGCTGTATTTAGTTTATTTTGGCATCCGGATGATGATTCTAGCATGAAATTGCTTGGGCACCTGTTAATTTTTAAGATTTTGACACATTCACCTCAAATGTACACAATTGCTGATTATGGCTGTCAAATCTAAACCAAACGTTGTGCACTCAAATCTTTTGCTGTATTTAGTTTATTTTGGCATCCGGATGATGATTCTAGCATGAAATTGCTTGGGCACCTGTTAATTTTTAAGATTTTGACACATTCAGCTCAAATGTACAATCATGCGCTAAAAACGCATTTAAAGCAATAAAAAGGTGATTATGGCTGTCAAACCTAAACCAAACGTTGTGCACTCAAATCTTTTGCTGTATTTAGTTTATTTTGGCATCCGGATGATGATTCTAGCATGAAATTGCTTGGGCACCTGTTAATTTTTAAGATTTTGACACATTCAGCTCAAATGTACACAATTGCTGATTATGGCTGTCAAATCTAAACCAAACGTTGTGCACTCAAATCTTTTGCTGTATTTAGTTTATTTTGGCATCCGGATGATGATTCTAGCATGAAATTGCTTGGGCACCTGTTAATTTTTAAGATTTTGACACATTCAGCTCAAATGTACAATCATGCGCTAAAAACGCATTTAAAGCAATAGAAAGGTGATTATGGCTGTCAAACCTAAACCAAACGTTGTGCACTCAAATCTTTTGCTGTATTTAGTTTATTTTGGCATCCGGATGATGATTCTAGCATGAAATTGCTTGGGCACCTGTTAATTTTTAAGATTTTGACACATTCAGCTCAAATGTACACAATTGCTGATTATGGCTGTCAAATCTAAACCAAACGTTGTGCACTCAAATCTTTTGCTGTATTTAGTTTATTTTGGCATCCGGATGATGATTCTAGCATGAAATTGCTTGGGCACCTGTTAATTTTTAAGATTTTGACACATTCAGCTCAAATGTACAATCATGCGCTAAAAACGCATTTAAAGCAATAAAAATGTGATTATGGCTGTCAAACCTAAACCAAACGTTGTGCACTCAAATCTTTTGCTGTATTTAGTTTATTTTGGCATCCGGATGATGATTCTAGCATGAAATTGCTTGGGCACCTGTTAATTTTTAAGATTTTGACACATTCAGCTCAAATGTACACAATTGCTGATTATGGCTGTCAAATCTAAACCAAACGTTGTGCACTCAAATCTTTTGCTGTATTTAGTTTATTTTGGCATCCGGATGATGATTCTAGCATGAAATTGCTTGGGCACCTGTTAATTTTTAAGATTTTGACACATTCAGCTCAAATGTACAATCATGCGCTACAAACGCATTTAAATCAATAAAAAGGTGATTATGGCTGTCAAACCAAAACCAAACGTTGTGCACTCAAATCTTTTGCTGTATTTAGTTTATTTTGGCATCCGGATGATGATTCTAGCATGAAATTGCTTGGGCACCTGTTAATTTTTAAGATTTTGACACATTCAGCTCAAATGTACACAATTGCTGATTATGGCTGTCAAATCTAAACCAAACGTTGTGCACTCAAATCTTTTGCTGTATTTAGTTTATTTTGGCATCCGGATGATGATTCTAGCATGAAATTGCTTGGGCACCTGTTAATTTTTAAGATTTTGACACATTCAGCTCAAATGTACAATCATGCGCTAAAAACGCATTTAAAGCAATAAAAAGGTGATTATGGCTGTCAAACCTAAACCAAACGTTGTGCACTCAAATATTTTGCTGTATTTAGTTTATTTTGGCATCCGGATGATGATTCTAGCATGAAATTGCTTGGGCACCTGTTAATTTTTAAGATTTTGACACATTCAGCTCAAATGTACACAATTGCTGATTATGGCTGTCAAATCTAAACCAAACGTTGTGCACTCAAATCTTTTGCTGTATTTAGTTTATTTTGGCATCCGGATGATGATTCTAGCATGAAATTGCTTGGGCACCTGTTAATTTTTAAGATTTTGACACATTCAGCTCAAATGTACAATCATGCGCTAAAAACGCATTTAAAGCAATAAAAAGGTGATTATGGCTGTCAAACCTAAACCAAACGTTGTGCACTCAAATCTTTTGCTGTATTTAGTTTATTTTGGCATCCGGATGATGATTCTAGCATGAAATTGCTTGGGCACCTGTTAATTTTTAAGATTTTGACACATTCACCTCAAATGTACACAATTGCTGATTATGGCTGTCAAATCTAAACCAAACGTTGTGCACTCAAATCTTTTGCTGTATTTAGTTTATTTTGGCATCCGGATGATGATTCTAGCATGAAATTGCTTGGGCACCTGTTAATTTTTAAGATTTTGACACATTCAGCTCAAATGTACAATCATGCGCTAAAAACGCATTTAAAGCAATAAAAAGGTGATTATGGCTGTCAAACCTAAACCAAACGTTGTGCACTCAAATCTTTTGCTGTATTTAGTTTATTTTGGCATCCGGATGATGATTCTAGCATGAAATTGCTTGGGCACCTGTTAATTTTTAAGATTTTGACACATTCACCTCAAATGTACACAATTGCTGATTATGGCTGTCAAATCTAAACCAAACGTTGTGCACTCAAATCTTTTGCTGTATTTAGTTTATTTTGGCATCCGGATGATGATTCTAGCATGAAATTGCTTGGGCACCTGTTAATTTTTAAGATTTTGACACATTCAGCTCAAATGTACAATCATGCGCTAAAAACGCATTTAAAGCAATAAAAATGTGATTATGGCTGTCAAACCTAAACCAAACGTTGTGCACTCAAATCTTTTGCTGTATTTAGTTTATTTTGGCATCCGGATGATGATTCTAGCATGAAATTGCTTGGGCACCTGTTAATTTTTAAGATTTTGACACATTCACCTCAAATGTACACAATTGCTGATTATGGCTGTCAAATCTAAACCAAACGTTGTGCACTCAAATCTTTTGCTGTATTTAGTTTATTTTGGCATCCGGATGATGATTCTAGCATGAAATTGCTTGGGCACCTGTTAATTTTTAAGATTTTGACACATTCAGCTCAAATGTACAATCATGCGCTAAAAACGCATTTAAAGCAATAAAAAGGTGATTATGGCTGTCAAACCTAAACCAAACGTTGTGCACTCAAATCTTTTGCTGTATTTAGTTTATTTTGGCATCCGGATGATGATTCTAGCATGAAATTGCTTGGGCACCTGTTAATTTTTAAGATTTTGACACATTCAGCTCAAATGTACACAATTGCTGATTATGGCTGTCAAATCTAAACCAAACGTTGTGCACTCAAATCTTTTGCTGTATTTAGTTTATTTTGGCATCCGGATGATGATTCTAGCATGAAATTGCTTGGGCACCTGTTAATTTTTAAGATTTTGACACATTCAGCTCAAATGTACAATCATGCGCTAAAAACGCATTTAAAGCAATAAAAAGGTGATTATGGCTGTCAAACCTAAACCAAACGTTGTGCACTCAAATCTTTTGCTGTATTTAGTTTATTTTGGCATCCGGATGATGATTCTAGCATGAAATTGCTTGGGCACCTGTTAATTTTTAAGATTTTGACACATTCAGCTCAAATGTACACAATTGCTGATTATGGCTGTCAAATCTAAACCAAACGTTGTGCACTCAAATCTTTTGCTGTATTTAGTTTATTTTGGCATCCGGATGATGATTCTAGCATGAAATTGCTTGGGCACCTGTTAATTTTTAAGATTTTGACACATTCAGCTCAAATGTACAATCATGCGCTAAAAACGCATTTAAAGCAATAAAAAGGTGATTATGGCTGTCAAACCTAAACCAAACGTTGTGCACTCAAATCTTTTGCTGTATTTAGTTTATTTTGGCATCCGGATGATGATTCTAGCATGAAATTGCTTGGGCACCTGTTAATTTTTAAGATTTTGACACATTCAGCTCAATGTACACAATTGCTGATTATGGCTGTCAAATCTAAACCAAACGTTGTGCACTCAAATCTTTTGCTGTATTTAGTTTATTTTGGCATCCGGATGATGATTCTAGCATGAAATTGCTTGGGCACCTGTTAATTTTTAAGATTTTGACACATTCACCTCAAATGTACACAATTGCTGATTATGGCTGTCAAATCTAAACCAAACGTTGTGCACTCAAATCTTTTGCTGTATTTAGTTTATTTTGGCATCCGGATGATGATTCTAGCATGAAATTGCTTGGGCACCTGTTAATTTTTAAGATTTTGACACATTCAGCTCAAATGTACAATCATGCGCTAAAAACGCATTTAAAGCAATAAAAATGTGATTATGGCTGTCAAACCTAAACCAAACGTTGTGCACTCAAATCTTTTGCTGTATTTAGTTTATTTTGGCATCCGGATGATGATTCTAGCATGAAATTGCTTGGGCACCTGTTAATTTTTAAGATTTTGACACATTCACCTCAAATGTACACAATTGCTGATTATGGCTGTCAAATCTAAACCAAACGTTGTGCACTCAAATCTTTTGCTGTATTTAGTTTATTTTGGCATCCGGATGATGATTCTAGCATGAAATTGCTTGGGCACCTGTTAATTTTTAAGATTTTGACACATTCAGCTCAAATGTACAATCATGCGCTAAAAACGCATTTAAAGCAATAAAAAGGTGATTATGGCTGTCAAACCTAAACCAAACGTTGTGCACTCAAATCTTTTGCTGTATTTAGTTTATTTTGGCATCCGGATGATGATTCTAGCATGAAATTGCTTGGGCACCTGTTAATTTTTAAGATTTTGACACATTCAGCTCAAATGTACACAATTGCTGATTATGGCTGTCAAATCTAAACCAAACGTTGTGCACTCAAATCTTTTGCTGTATTTAGTTTATTTTGGCATCCGGATGATGATTCTAGCATGAAATTGCTTGGGCACCTGTTAATTTTTAAGATTTTGACACATTCAGCTCAAATGTACAATCATGCGCTAAAAACGCATTTAAAGCAATAAAAAGGTGATTATGGCTGTCAAACCTAAACCAAACGTTGTGCACTCAAATCTTTTGCTGTATTTAGTTTATTTTGGCATCCGGATGATGATTCTAGCATGAAATTGCTTGGGCACCTGTTAATTTTTAAGATTTTGACACATTCAGCTCAAATGTACACAATTGCTGATTATGGCTGTCAAATCTAAACCAAACGTTGTGCACTCAAATCTTTTGCTGTATTTAGTTTATTTTGGCATCCGGATGATGATTCTAGCATGAAATTGCTTGGGCACCTGTTAATTTTTAAGATTTTGACACATTCAGCTCAAATGTACAATCATGCGCTAAAAACGCATTTAAAGCAATAAAAAGGTGATTATGGCTGTCAAACCTAAACCAAACGTTGTGCACTCAAATCTTTTGCTGTATTTAGTTTATTTTGGCATCCGGATGATGATTCTAGCATGAAATTGCTTGGGCACCTGTTAATTTTTAAGATTTTGACACATTCAGCTCAAATGTACACAATTGCTGATTATGGCTGTCAAATCTAAACCAAACGTTGTGCACTCAAATCTTTTGCTGTATTTAGTTTATTTTGGCATCCGGATGATGATTCTAGCATGAAATTGCTTGGGCACCTGTTAATTTTTAAGATTTTGACACATTCAGCTCAAATGTACAATCATGCGCTAAAAACGCATTTAAAGCAATAAAAAGGTGATTATGGCTGTCAAACCTAAACCAAACGTTGTGCACTCAAATCTTTTGCTGTATTTAGTTTATTTTGGCATCCGGATGATGATTCTAGCATGAAATTGCTTGGGCACCTGTTAATTTTTAAGATTTTGACACATTCAGCTCAAATGTACACAATTGCTGATTATGGCTGTCAAATCTAAACCAAACGTTGTGCACTCAAATCTTTTGCTGTATTTAGTTTATTTTGGCATCCGGATGATGATTCTAGCATGAAATTGCTTGGGCACCTGTTAATTTTTAAGATTTTGACACATTCAGCTCAAATGTACAATCATGCGCTAAAAACGCATTTAAAGCAATAAAAAGGTGATTATGGCTGTCAAACCTAAACCAAACGTTGTGCACTCAAATCTTTTGCTGTATTTAGTTTATTTTGGCATCCGGATGATGATTCTAGCATGAAATTGCTTGGGCACCTGTTAATTTTTAAGATTTTGACACATTCAGCTCAAATGTACACGATTGCTGATTATGGCTGTCAAATCTAAACCAAACGTTGTGCACTCAAATCTTTTGCTGTATTTAGTTTATTTTGGCATCCGGATGATGATTCTAGCATGAAATTGCTTGGGCACCTGTTAATTTTTAAGATTTTGACACATTCAGCTCAAATGTACAATCATGCGCTAAAAACGCATTTAAAGCAATAAAAAGGTGATTATGGCTGTCAAACCTAAACCAAACGTTGTGCACTCAAATCTTTTGCTGTATTTAGTTTATTTTGGCATCCGGATGATGATTCTAGCATGAAATTGCTTGGGCACCTGTTAATTTTTAAGATTTTGACACATTCACCTCAAATGTACACAATTGCTGATTATGGCTGTCAAATCTAAACCAAACGTTGTGCACTCAAATCTTTTGCTGTATTTAGTTTATTTTGGCATCCGGATGATGATTCTAGCATGAAATTGCTTGGGCACCTGTTAATTTTTAAGATTTTGACACATTCAGCTCAAATGTACAATCATGCGCTAAAAACGCATTTAAAGCAATAAAAATGTGATTATGGCTGTCAAACCTAAACCAAACGTTGTGCACTCAAATCTTTTGCTGTATTTAGTTTATTTTGGCATCCGGATGATGATTCTAGCATGAAATTGCTTGGGCACCTGTTAATTTTTAAGATTTTGACACATTCACCTCAAATGTACACAATTGCTGATTATGGCTGTCAAATCTAAACCAAACGTTGTGCACTCAAATCTTTTGCTGTATTTAGTTTATTTTGGCATCCGGATGATGATTCTAGCATGAAATTGCTTGGGCACCTGTTAATTTTTAAGATTTTGACACATTAGCTCAAATGTACAATCATGCGCTAAAAACGCATTTAAAGCAATAGAAAGGTGATTATGGCTGTCAAACCTAAACCAAACGTTGTGCACTCAAATCTTTTGCTGTATTTAGTTTATTTTGGCATCCGGATGATGATTCTAGCATGAAATTGCTTGGGCACCTGTTAATTTTTAAGATTTTGACACATTCAGCTCAAATGTACACAATTGCTGATTATGGCTGTCAAATCTAAACCAAACGTTGTGCACTCAAATCTTTTGCTGTATTTAGTTTATTTTGGCATCCGGATGATGATTCTAGCATGAAATTGCTTGGGCACCTGTTAATTTTTAAGATTTTGACACATTCAGCTCAAATGTACAATCATGCGCTAAAAACGCATTTAAAGCAATAAAAATGTGATTATGGCTGTCAAACCTAAACCAAACGTTGTGCACTCAAATCTTTTGCTGTATTTAGTTTATTTTGGCATCCGGATGATGATTCTAGCATGAAATTGCTTGGGCACCTGTTAATTTTTAAGATTTTGACACATTCAGCTCAAATGTACACAATTGCTGATTATGGCTGTCAAATCTAAACCAAACGTTGTGCACTCAAATCTTTTGCTGTATTTAGTTTATTTTGGCATCCGGATGATGATTCTAGCATGAAATTGCTTGGGCACCTGTTAATTTTTAAGATTTTGACACATTCAGCTCAAATGTACAATCATGCGCTAAAAACGCATTTAAAGCAATAAAAAGGTGATTATGGCTGTCAAACCTAAACCAAACGTTGTGCACTCAAATCTTTTGCTGTATTTAGTTTATTTTGGCATCCGGATGATGATTCTAGCATGAAATTGCTTGGGCACCTGTTAATTTTTAAGATTTTGACACATTCAGCTCAAATGTACACAATTGCTGATTATGGCTGTCAAATCTAAACCAAACGTTGTGCACTCAAATCTTTTGCTGTATTTAGTTTATTTTGGCATCCGGATGATGATTCTAGCATGAAATTGCTTGGGCACCTGTTAATTTTTTTAAGATTTTGACACATTCAGCTCAAATGTACAATCATGCGCTAAAAACGCATTTAAAGCAATAAAAATGTGATTATGGCTGTCAAACCTAAACCAAACGTGCACTCAAATCTTTTGCTGTATTTAGTTTATTTTGGCATCCGGATGATGATTCTAGCATGAAATTGCTTGGGCACCTGTTAATTTTTAAGATTTTGACACATTCAGCTCAAATGTACACAATTGCTGATTATGGCTGTCAAATCTAAACCAAACGTTGTGCACTCAAATCTTTTGCTGTATTTAGTTTATTTTGGCATCCGGATGATGATTCTAGCATGAAATTGCTTGGGCACCTGTTAATTTTTAAGATTTTGACACATTCAGCTCAAATGTACAATCATGCGCTAAAAACGCATTTAAAGCAATAAAAAGGTGATTATGGCTGTCAAACCTAAACCAAACGTTGTGCACTCAAATCTTTTGCTGTATTTAGTTTATTTTGGCATCCGGATGATGATTCTAGCATGAAATTGCTTGGGCACCTGTTAATTTTTAAGATTTTGACACATTCAGCTCAAATGTACACAATTGCTGATTATGGCTGTCAAATCTAAACCAAACGTTGTGCACTCAAATCTTTTGCTGTATTTAGTTTATTTTGGCATCCGGATGATGATTCTAGCATGAAATTGCTTGGGCACCTGTTAATTTTTAAGATTTTGACACATTCAGCTCAAATGTACAATCATGCGCTAAAAACGCATTTAAAGCAATAAAAAGGTGATTATGGCTGTCAAACCTAAACCAAACGTTGTGCACTCAAATCTTTTGCTGTATTTAGTTTATTTTGGCATCCGGATGATGATTCTAGCATGAAATTGCTTGGGCACCTGTTAATTTTTAAGATTTTGACACATTCACCTCAAATGTACACAATTGCTGATTATGGCTGTCAAATCTAAACCAAACGTTGTGCACTCAAATCTTTTGCTGTATTTAGTTTATTTTGGCATCCGGATGATGATTCTAGCATGAAATTGCTTGGGCACCTGTTAATTTTTAAGATTTTGACACATTCAGCTCAAATGTACAATCATGCGCTAAAAACGCATTTAAAGCAATAAAAAGGTGATTATGGCTGTCAAACCTAAACCAAACGTTGTGCACTCAAATCTTTTGCTGTATTTAGTTTATTTTGGCATCCGGATGATGATTCTAGCATGAAATTGCTTGGGCACCTGTTAATTTTTAAGATTTTGACACATTCACCTCAAATGTACACAATTGCTGATTATGGCTGTCAAATCTAAACCAAACGTTGTGCACTCAAATCTTTTGCTGTATTTAGTTTATTTTGGCATCCGGATGATGATTCTAGCATGAAATTGCTTGGGCACCTGTTAATTTTTAAGATTTTGACACATTCAGCTCAAATGTACAATCATGCGCTAAAAACGCATTTAAAGCAATAAAAAGGTGATTATGGCTGTCAAACCTAAACCAAACGTTGTGCACTCAAATCTTTTGCTGTATTTAGTTTATTTTGGCATCCGGATGATGATTCTAGCATGAAATTGCTTGGGCACCTGTTAATTTTTAAGATTTTGACACATTCAGCTCAAATGTACACAATTGCTGATTATGGCTGTCAAATCTAAACCAAACGTTGTGCACTCAAATCTTTTGCTGTATTTAGTTTATTTTGGCATCCGGATGATGATTCTAGCATGAAATTGCTTGGGCACCTGTTAATTTTTAAGATTTTGACACATTCAGCTCAAATGTACAATCATGCGCTAAAAACGCATTTAAAGCAATAGAAAGGTGATTATGGCTGTCAAACCTAAACCAAATGTTGTGCACTCAAATCTTTTGCTGTATTTAGTTTATTTTGGCATCCGGATGATGATTCTAGCATGAAATTGCTTGGGCACCTGTTAATTTTTAAGATTTTGACACATTCAGCTCAAATGTACACAATTGCTGATTATGGCTGTCAAATCTAAACCAAACGTTGTGCACTCAAATCTTTTGCTGTATTTAGTTTATTTTGGCATCCGGATGATGATTCTAGCATGAAATTGCTTGGGCACCTGTTAATTTTTAAGATTTTGACACATTCAGCTCAAATGTACAATCATGCGCTAAAAACGCATTTAAAGCAATAAAAATGTGATTATGGCTGTCAAACCTAAACCAAACGTTGTGCACTCAAATCTTTTGCTGTATTTAGTTTATTTTGGCATCCGGATGATGATTCTAGCATGAAATTGCTTGGGCACCTGTTAATTTTTAAGATTTTGACACATTCAGCTCAAATGTACACAATTGCTGATTATGGCTGTCAAATCTAAACCAAACGTTGTGCACTCAAATCTTTTGCTGTATTTAGTTTATTTTGGCATCCGGATGATGATTCTAGCATGAAATTGCTTGGGCACCTGTTAATTTTTAAGATTTTGACACATTCAGCTCAAATGTACAATCATGCGCTAAAAACGCATTTAAAGCAATAAAAATGTGATTATGGCTGTCAAACCTAAACCAAACGTTGTGCACTCAAATCTTTTGCTGTATTTAGTTTATTTTGGCATCCGGATGATGATTCTAGCATGAAATTGCTTGGGCACCTGTTAATTTTTAAGATTTTGACACATTCAGCTCAAATGTACACAATTGCTGATTATGGCTGTCAAATCTAAACCAAACGTTGTGCACTCAAATCTTTTGCTGTATTTAGTTTATTTTGGCATCCGGATGATGATTCTAGCATGAAATTGCTTGGGCACCTGTTAATTTTTAAGATTTTGACACATTCAGCTCAAATGTACAATCATGCGCTACAAACGCATTTAAATCAATAAAAAGGTGATTATGGCTGTCAAACCAAAACCAAACGTTGTGCACTCAAATCTTTTGCTGTATTTAGTTTATTTTGGCATCCGGATGATGATTCTAGCATGAAATTGCTTGGGCACCTGTTAATTTTTAAGATTTTGACACATTCAGCTCAAATGTACACAATTGCTGATTATGGCTGTCAAATCTAAACCAAACGTTGTGCACTCAAATCTTTTGCTGTATTTAGTTTATTTTGGCATCCGGATGATGATTCTAGCATGAAATTGCTTGGGCACCTGTTAATTTTTAAGATTTTGACACATTCAGCTCAAATGTACAATCATGCGCTAAAAACGCATTTAAAGCAATAAAAAGGTGATTATGGCTGTCAAACCTAAACCAAACGTTGTGCACTCAAATCTTTTGCTGTATTTAGTTTATTTTGGCATCCGGATGATGATTCTAGCATGAAATTGCTTGGGCACCTGTTAATTTTTAAGATTTTGACACATTCAGCTCAAATGTACACAATTGCTGATTATGGCTGTCAAATCTAAACCAAACGTTGTGCACTCAAATCTTTTGCTGTATTTAGTTTATTTTGGCATCCGGATGATGATTCTAGCATGAAATTGCTTGGGCACCTGTTAATTTTTAAGATTTTGACACATTCAGCTCAAATGTACAATCATGCGCTAAAAACGCATTTAAAGCAATAAAAAGGTGATTATGGCTGTCAAACCTAAACCAAACGTTGTGCACTCAAATCTTTTGCTGTATTTAGTTTATTTTGGCATCCGGATGATGATTCTAGCATGAAATTGCTTGGGCACCTGTTAATTTTTAAGATTTTGACACATTCACCTCAAATGTACACAATTGCTGATTATGGCTGTCAAATCTAAACCAAACGTTGTGCACTCAAATCTTTTGCTGTATTTAGTTTATTTTGGCATCCGGATGATGATTCTAGCATGAAATTGCTTGGGCACCTGTTAATTTTTAAGATTTTGACACATTCAGCTCAAATGTACAATCATGCGCTAAAAACGCATTTAAAGCAATAAAAATGTGATTATGGCTGTCAAACCTAAACCAAACGTTGTGCACTCAAATCTTTTGCTGTATTTAGTTTATTTTGGCATCCGGATGATGATTCTAGCATGAAATTGCTTGGGCACCTGTTAATTTTTAAGATTTTGACACATTCACCTCAAATGTACACAATTGCTGATTATGGCTGTCAAATCTAAACCAAACGTTGTGCACTCAAATCTTTTGCTGTATTTAGTTTATTTTGGCATCCGGATGATGATTCTAGCATGAAATTGCTTGGGCACCTGTTAATTTTTAAGATTTTGACACATTCAGCTCAAATGTACAATCATGCGCTAAAAAAGCATTTAAAGCAATAAAAAGGTGATTATGGCTGTCAAACCTAAACCAAACGTTGTGCACTCAAATCTTTTGCTGTATTTAGTTTATTTTGGCATCCGGATGATGATTCTAGCATGAAATTGCTTGGGCACCTGTTAATTTTTAAGATTTTGACACATTCAGCTCAAATGTACACAATTGCTGATTATGGCTGTCAAATCTAAACCAAACGTTGTGCACTCAAATCTTTTGCTGTATTTAGTTTATTTTGGCATCCGGATGATGATTCTAGCATGAAATTGCTTGGGCACCTGTTAATTTTTAAGATTTTGACACATTCAGCTCAAATGTACAATCATGCGCTAAAAACGCATTTAAAGCAATAAAAAGGTGATTATGGCTGTCAAACCTAAACCAAACGTTGTGCACTCAAATCTTTTGCTGTATTTAGTTTATTTTGGCATCCGGATGATGATTCTAGCATGAAATTGCTTGGGCACCTGTTAATTTTTAAGATTTTGACACATTCAGCTCAAATGTACACAATTGCTGATTATGGCTGTCAAATCTAAACCAAACGTTGTGCACTCAAATCTTTTGCTGTATTTAGTTTATTTTGGCATCCGGATGATGATTCTAGCATGAAATTGCTTGGGCACCTGTTAATTTTTAAGATTTTGACACATTCAGCTCAAATGTACAATCATGCGCTAAAAACGCATTTAAAGCAATAAAAAGGTGATTATGGCTGTCAAACCTAAACCAAACGTTGTGCACTCAAATCTTTTGCTGTATTTAGTTTATTTTGGCATCCGGATGATGATTCTAGCATGAAATTGCTTGGGCACCTGTTAATTTTTAAGATTTTGACACATTCAGCTCAAATGTACACAATTGCTGATTATGGCTGTCAAATCTAAACCAAACGTTGTGCACTCAAATCTTTTGCTGTATTTAGTTTATTTTGGCATCCGGATGATGATTCTAGCATGAAATTGCTTGGGCACCTGTTAATTTTTAAGATTTTGACACATTCAGCTCAAATGTACAATCATGCGCTAAAAACGCATTTAAAGCAATAAAAAGGTGATTATGGCTGTCAAACCTAAACCAAACGTTGTGCACTCAAATCTTTTGCTGTATTTAGTTTATTTTGGCATCCGGATGATGATTCTAGCATGAAATTGCTTGGGCACCTGTTAATTTTTAAGATTTTGACACATTCAGCTCAAATGTACACAATTGCTGATTATGGCTGTCAAATCTAAACCAAACGTTGTGCACTCAAATCTTTTGCTGTATTTAGTTTATTTTGGCATCCGGATGATGATTCTAGCATGAAATTGCTTGGGCACCTGTTAATTTTTAAGATTTTGACACATTCAGCTCAAATGTACAATCATGCGCTAAAAACGCATTTAAAGCAATAAAAAGGTGATTATGGCTGTCAAACCTAAACCAAACGTTGTGCACTCAAATCTTTTGCTGTATTTAGTTTATTTTGGCATCCGGATGATGATTCTAGCATGAAATTGCTTGGGCACCTGTTAATTTTTAAGATTTTGACACATTCAGCTCAAATGTACACGATTGCTGATTATGGCTGTCAGATCTAAACCAAACGTTGTGCACTCAAATCTTTTGCTGTATTTAGTTTATTTTGGCATCCGGATGATGATTCTAGCATGAAATTGCTTGGGCACCTGTTAATTTTTAAGATTTTGACACATTCAGCTCAAATGTACAATCATGCGCTAAAAACGCATTTAAAGCAATAAAAAGGTGATTATGGCTGTCAAACCTAAACCAAACGTTGTGCACTCAAATCTTTTGCTGTATTTAGTTTATTTTGGCATCCGGATGATGATTCTAGCATGAAATTGCTTGGGCACCTGTTAATGTTTAAGATTTTGACACATTCAGCTCAAATGTACACAATTGCTGATTATGGCTGTCAAATCTAAACCAAACGTTGTGCACTCAAATCTTTTGCTGTATTTAGTTTATTTTGGCATCCGGATGATGATTCTAGCATGAAATTGCTTGGGCACCTGTTAATTTTTAAGATTTTGACACATTCAGCTCAAATGTAAAATCATGCGCTAAAAACGCATTTAAAGCAATAAAAAGGTGATTATGGCTGTCAAACCTAAACCAAACGTTGTGCACTCAAATCTTTTGCTGTATTTAGTTTATTTTGGCATCCGGATGATGATTCTAGCATGAAATTGCTTGGGCACCTGTTAATTTTTAAGATTTTGACACATTCAGCTCAAATGTACACAATTGCTGATTATGGCTGTCAAATCTAAACCAAACGTTGTGCACTCAAATCTTTTGCTGTATTTAGTTTATTTTGGCATCCGGATGATGATTCTAGCATGAAATTGCTTGGGCACCTGTTAATTTTTAAGATTTTGACACATTCAGCTCAAATGTACAATCATGCGCTAAAAACGCATTTAAAGCAATAGAAAGGTGATTATGGCTGTCAAACCTAAACCAAACGTTGTGCACTCAAATCTTTTGCTGTATTTAGTTTATTTTGGCATCCGGATGATGATTCTAGCATGAAATTGCTTGGGCACCTGTTAATTTTTAAGATTTTGACACATTCAGCTCAAATGTACACAATTGCTGATTATGGCTGTCAAATCTAAACCAAACGTTGTGCACTCAAATCTTTTGCTGTATTTAGTTTATTTTGGCATCCGGATGATGATTCTAGCATGAAATTGCTTGGGCACCTGTTAATTTTTAAGATTTTGACACATTCAGCTCAAATGTACAATCATGCGCTAAAAACGCATTTAAAGCAATAAAAATGTGATTATGGCTGTCAAACCTAAACCAAACGTTGTGCACTCAAATCTTTTGCTGTATTTAGTTTATTTTGGCATCCGGATGATGATTCTAGCATGAAATTGCTTGGGCACCTGTTAATTTTTAAGATTTTGACACATTCAGCTCAAATGTACACAATTGCTGATTATGGCTGTCAAATCTAAACCAAACGTTGTGCACTCAAATCTTTTGCTGTATTTAGTTTATTTTGGCATCCGGATGATGATTCTAGCATGAAATTGCTTGGGCACCTGTTAATTTTTAAGATTTTGACACATTCAGCTCAAATGTACAATCATGCGCTAAAAACGCATTTAAAGCAATAAAAAGGTGATTATGGCTGTCAAACCTAAACCAAACGTTGTGCACTCAAATCTTTTGCTGTATTTAGTTTATTTTGGCATCCGGATGATGATTCTAGCATGAAATTGCTTGGGCACCTGTTAATTTTTAAGATTTTGACACATTCAGCTCAAATGTACACAATTGCTGATTATGGCTGTCAAATCTAAACCAAACGTTGTGCACTCAAATCTTTTGCTGTATTTAGTTTATTTTGGCATCCGGATGATGATTCTAGCATGAAATTGCTTGGGCACCTGTTAATTTTTAAGATTTTGACACATTCAGCTCAAATGTACAATCATGCGCTAAAAACGCATTTAAAGCAATAAAAAGGTGATTATGGCTGTCAAACCTAAACCAAACGTTGTGCACTCAAATCTTTTGCTGTATTTAGTTTATTTTGGCATCCGGATGATGATTCTAGCATGAAATTGCTTGGGCACCTGTTAATTTTTAAGATTTTGACACATTCAGCTCAAATGTACACGATTGCTGATTATGGCTGTCAGATCTAAACCAAACGTTGTGCACTCAAATCTTTTGCTGTATTTAGTTTATTTTGGCATCCGGATGATGATTCTAGCATGAAATTGCTTGGGCACCTGTTAATTTTTAAGATTTTGACACATTCAGCTCAAATGTACAATCATGCGCTAAAAACGCATTTAAAGCAATAAAAAGGTGATTATGGCTGTCAAACCTAAACCAAACGTTGTGCACTCAAATCTTTTGCTGTATTTAGTTTATTTTGGCATCCGGATGATGATTCTAGCATGAAATTGCTTGGGCACCTGTTAATGTTTAAGATTTTGACACATTCAGCTCAAATGTACACAATTGCTGATTATGGCTGTCAAATCTAAACCAAACGTTGTGCACTCAAATCTTTTGCTGTATTTAGTTTATTTTGGCATCCGGATGATGATTCTAGCATGAAATTGCTTGGGCACCTGTTAATTTTTAAGATTTTGACACATTCAGCTCAAATGTAAAATCATGCGCTAAAAACGCATTTAAAGCAATAAAAAGGTGATTATGGCTGTCAAACCTAAACCAAACGTTGTGCACTCAAATCTTTTGCTGTATTTAGTTTATTTTGGCATCCGGATGATGATTCTAGCATGAAATTGCTTGGGCACCTGTTAATTTTTAAGATTTTGACACATTCAGCTCAAATGTACACAATTGCTGATTATGGCTGTCAAATCTAAACCAAACGTTGTGCACTCAAATCTTTTGCTGTATTTAGTTTATTTTGGCATCCGGATGATGATTCTAGCATGAAATTGCTTGGGCACCTGTTAATTTTTAAGATTTTGACACATTCAGCTCAAATGTACAATCATGCGCTAAAAACGCATTTAAAGCAATAGAAAGGTGATTATGGCTGTCAAACCTAAACCAAACGTTGTGCACTCAAATCTTTTGCTGTATTTAGTTTATTTTGGCATCCGGATGATGATTCTAGCATGAAATTGCTTGGGCACCTGTTAATTTTTAAGATTTTGACACATTCAGCTCAAATGTACACAATTGCTGATTATGGCTGTCAAATCTAAACCAAACGTTGTGCACTCAAATCTTTTGCTGTATTTAGTTTATTTTGGCATCCGGATGATGATTCTAGCATGAAATTGCTTGGGCACCTGTTAATTTTTAAGATTTTGACACATTCAGCTCAAATGTACAATCATGCGCTAAAAACGCATTTAAAGCAATAAAAATGTGATTATGGCTGTCAAACCTAAACCAAACGTTGTGCACTCAAATCTTTTGCTGTATTTAGTTTATTTTGGCATCCGGATGATGATTCTAGCATGAAATTGCTTGGGCACCTGTTAATTTTTAAGATTTTGACACATTCAGCTCAAATGTACACAATTGCTGATTATGGCTGTCAAATCTAAACCAAACGTTGTGCACTCAAATCTTTTGCTGTATTTAGTTTATTTTGGCATCCGGATGATGATTCTAGCATGAAATTGCTTGGGCACCTGTTAATTTTTAAGATTTTGACACATTCAGCTCAAATGTACAATCATGCGCTAAAAACGCATTTAAAGCAATAAAAAGGTGATTATGGCTGTCAAACCTAAACCAAACGTTGTGCACTCAAATCTTTTGCTGTATTTAGTTTATTTTGGCATCCGGATGATGATTCTAGCATGAAATTGCTTGGGCACCTGTTAATTTTTAAGATTTTGACACATTCAGCTCAAATGTACACAATTGCTGATTATGGCTGTCAAATCTAAACCAAACGTTGTGCACTCAAATCTTTTGCTGTATTTAGTTTATTTTGGCATCCGGATGATGATTCTAGCATGAAATTGCTTGGGCACCTGTTAATTTTTAAGATTTTGACACATTCAGCTCAAATGTACAATCATGCGCTAAAAACGCATTTAAAGCAATAAAAATGTGATTATGGCTGTCAAACCTAAACCAAACGTTGTGCACTCAAATCTTTTGCTGTATTTAGTTTATTTTGGCATCCGGATGATGATTCTAGCATGAAATTGCTTGGGCACCTGTTAATTTTTAAGATTTTGACACATTCAGCTCAAATGTACACAATTGCTGATTATGGCTGTCAAATCTAAACCAAACGTTGTGCACTCAAATCTTTTGCTGTATTTAGTTTATTTTGGCATCCGGATGATGATTCTAGCATGAAATTGCTTGGGCACCTGTTAATTTTTAAGATTTTGACACATTCAGCTCAAATGTACAATCATGCGCTAAAAACGCATTTAAAGCAATAAAAGGGTGATTATGGCTGTCAAACCTAAACCAAACGTTGTGCACTCAAATCTTTTGCTGTATTTAGTTTATTTTGGCATCCGGATGATGATTCTAGCATGAAATTGCTTGGGCACCTGTTAATTTTTAAGATTTTGACACATTCAGCTCAAATGTACACAATTGCTGATTATGGCTGTCAAATCTAAACCAAACGTTGTGCACTCAAATCTTTTGCTGTATTTAGTTTATTTTGGCATCCGGATGATGATTCTAGCATGAAATTGCTTGGGCACCTGTTAATTTTTAAGATTTTGACACATTCAGCTCAAATGTACAATCATGCGCTAAAAACGCATTTAAAGCAATAAAAAGGTGATTATGGCTGTCAAACCTAAACCAAACGTTGTGCACTCAAATCTTTTGCTGTATTTAGTTTATTTTGGCATCCGGATGATGATTCTAGCATGAAATTGCTTGGGCACCTGTTAATTTTTAAGATTTTGACACATTCACCTCAAATGTACACAATTGCTGATTATGGCTGTCAAATCTAAACCAAACGTTGTGCACTCCAATCTTTTGCTGTATTTAGTTTATTTTGGCATCCGGATGATGATTCTAGCATGAAATTGCTTGGGCACCTGTTAATTTTTAAGATTTTGACACATTCAGCTCAAATGTACAATCATGCGCTAAAAACGCATTTAAAGCAATAAAAATGTGATTATGGCTGTCAAACCTAAACCAAACGTTGTGCACTCAAATCTTTTGCTGTATTTAGTTTATTTTGGCATCCGGATGATGATTCTAGCATGAAATTGCTTGGGCACCTGTTAATTTTTAAGATTTTGACACATTCACCTCAAATGTACACAATTGCTGATTATGGCTGTCAAATCTAAACCAAACGTTGTGCACTCAAATCTTTTGCTGTATTTAGTTTATTTTGGCATCCGGATGATGATTCTAGCATGAAATTGCTTGGGCACCTGTTAATTTTTAAGATTTTGACACATTCAGCTCAAATGTACAATCATGCGCTAAAAACGCATTTAAAGCAATAAAAAGGTGATTATGGCTGTCAAACCTAAACCAAACGTTGTGCACTCAAATCTTTTGCTGTATTTAGTTTATTTTGGCATCCGGATGATGATTCTAGCATGAAATTGCTTGGGCACCTGTTAATTTTTAAGATTTTGACACATTCAGCTCAAATGTACACAATTGCTGATTATGGCTGTCAAATCTAAACCAAACGTTGTGCACTCAAATCTTTTGCTGTATTTAGTTTATTTTGGCATCCGGATGATGATTCTAGCATGAAATTGCTTGGGCACCTGTTAATTTTTAAGATTTTGACACATTCAGCTCAAATGTACAATCATGCGCTAAAAACGCATTTAAAGCAATAGAAAGGTGATTATGGCTGTCAAACCTAAACCAAACGTTGTGCACTCAAATCTTTTGCTGTATTTAGTTTATTTTGGCATCCGGATGATGATTCTAGCATGAAATTGCTTGGGCACCTGTTAATTTTTAAGATTTTGACACATTCAGCTCAAATGTACACAATTGCTGATTATGGCTGTCAAATCTAAACCAAACGTTGTGCACTCAAATCTTTTGCTGTATTTAGTTTATTTTGGCATCCGGATGATGATTCTAGCATGAAATTGCTTGGGCACCTGTTAATTTTTAAGATTTTGACACATTCAGCTCAAATGTACAATCATGCGCTAAAAACGCATTTAAAGCAATAAAAATGTGATTATGGCTGTCAAACCTAAACCAAACGTTGTGCACTCAAATCTTTTGCTGTATTTAGTTTATTTTGGCATCCGGATGATGATTCTAGCATGAAATTGCTTGGGCACCTGTTAATTTTTAAGATTTTGACACATTCAGCTCAAATGTACACAATTGCTGATTATGGCTGTCAAATCTAAACCAAACGTTGTGCACTCAAATCTTTTGCTGTATTTAGTTTATTTTGGCATCCGGATGATGATTCTAGCATGAAATTGCTTGGGCACCTGTTAATTTTTAAGATTTTGACACATTCAGCTCAAATGTACAATCATGCGCTACAAACGCATTTAAATCAATAAAAAGGTGATTATGGCTGTCAAACCAAAACCAAACGTTGTGCACTCAAATCTTTTGCTGTATTTAGTTTATTTTGGCATCCGGATGATGATTCTAGCATGAAATTGCTTGGGCACCTGTTAATTTTTAAGATTTTGACACATTCACCTCAAATGTACACAATTGCTGATTATGGCTGTCAAATCTAAACCAAACGTTGTGCACTCAAATCTTTTGCTGTATTTAGTTTATTTTGGCATCCGGATGATGATTCTAGCATGAAATTGCTTGGGCACCTGTTAATTTTTAAGATTTTGACACATTCAGCTCAAATGTACAATCATGCGCTACAAACGCATTTAAATCAATAAAAAGGTGATTATGGCTGTCAAACCAAAACCAAACGTTGTGCACTCAAATCTTTTGCTGTATTTAGTTTATTTTGGCATCCGGATGATGATTCTAGCATGAAATTGCTTGGGCACCTGTTAATTTTTAAGATTTTGACACATTCAGCTCAAATGTACACAATTGCTGATTATGGCTGTCAAATCTAAACCAAACGTTGTGCACTAAAATCTTTTGCTGTATTTAGTTTATTTTGGCATCCGGATGATGATTCTAGCATGAAATTGCTTGGGCACCTGTTAATTTTTAAGATTTTGACACATTCAGCTCAAATGTACAATCATGCGCTAAAAACGCATTTAAAGCAATAAAAAGGTGATTATGGCTGTCAAACCTAAACCAAACGTTGTGCACTCAAATCTTTTGCTGTATTTAGTTTATTTTGGCATCCGGATGATGATTCTAGCATGAAATTGCTTGGGCACCTGTTAATTTTTAAGATTTTGACACATTCAGCTCAAATGTACACAATTGCTGATTATGGCTGTCAAATCTAAACCAAACGTTGTGCACTCAAATCTTTTGCTGTATTTAGTTTATTTTGGCATCCGGATGATGATTCTAGCATGAAATTGCTTGGGCACCTGTTAATTTTTAAGATTTTGACACATTCAGCTCAAATGTACAATCATGCGCTAAAAACGCATTTAAAGCAATAAAAAGGTGATTATGGCTGTCAAACCTAAACCAAACGTTGTGCACTCAAATCTTTTGCTGTATTTAGTTTATTTTGGCATCCGGATGATGATTCTAGCATGAAATTGCTTGGGCACCTGTTAATTTTTAAGATTTTGACACATTCACCTCAAATGTACACAATTGCTGATTATGGCTGTCAAATCTAAACCAAACGTTGTGCACTCAAATCTTTTGCTGTATTTAGTTTATTTTGGCATCCGGATGATGATTCTAGCATGAAATTGCTTGGGCACCTGTTAATTTTTAAGATTTTGACACATTCAGCTCAAATGTACAATCATGCGCTAAAAACGCATTTAAAGCAATAAAAAGGTGATTATGGCTGTCAAACCTAAACCAAACGTTGTGCACTCAAATCTTTTGCTGTATTTAGTTTATTTTGGCATCCGGATGATGATTCTAGCATGAAATTGCTTGGGCACCTGTTAATTTTTAAGATTTTGACACATTCACCTCAAATGTACACAATTGCTGATTATGGCTGTCAAATCTAAACCAAACGTTGTGCACTCAAATCTTTTGCTGTATTTAGTTTATTTTGGCATCCGGATGATGATTCTAGCATGAAATTGCTTGGGCACCTGTTAATTTTTAAGATTTTGACACATTCAGCTCAAATGTACAATCATGCGCTAAAAACGCATTTAAAGCAATAAAAATGTGATTATGGCTGTCAAACCTAAACCAAACGTTGTGCACTCAAATCTTTTGCTGTATTTAGTTTATTTTGGCATCCGGATGATGATTCTAGCATGAAATTGCTTGGGCACCTGTTAATTTTTAAGATTTTGACACATTCACCTCAAATGTACACAATTGCTGATTATGGCTGTCAAATCTAAACCAAACGTTGTGCACTCAAATCTTTTGCTGTATTTAGTTTATTTTGGCATCCGGATGATGATTCTAGCATGAAATTGCTTGGGCACCTGTTAATTTTTAAGATTTTGACACATTCAGCTCAAATGTACAATCATGCGCTAAAAACGCATTTAAAGCAATAAAAAGGTGATTATGGCTGTCAAACCTAAACCAAACGTTGTGCACTCAAATCTTTTGCTGTATTTAGTTTATTTTGGCATCCGGATGATGATTCTAGCATGAAATTGCTTGGGCACCTGTTAATTTTTAAGATTTTGACACATTCAGCTCAAATGTACACAATTGCTGATTATGGCTGTCAAATCTAAACCAAACGTTGTGCACTCAAATCTTTTGCTGTATTTAGTTTATTTTGGCATCCGGATGATGATTCTAGCATGAAATTGCTTGGGCACCTGTTAATTTTTAAGATTTTGACACATTCAGCTCAAATGTACAATCATGCGCTAAAAACGCATTTAAAGCAATAAAAAGGTGATTATGGCTGTCAAACCTAAACCAAACGTTGTGCACTCAAATCTTTTGCTGTATTTAGTTTATTTTGGCATCCGGATGATGATTCTAGCATGAAATTGCTTGGGCACCTGTTAATTTTTAAGATTTTGACACATTCAGCTCAAATGTACACAATTGCTGATTATGGCTGTCAAATCTAAACCAAACGTTGTGCACTCAAATCTTTTGCTGTATTTAGTTTATTTTGGCATCCGGATGATGATTCTAGCATGAAATTGCTTGGGCACCTGTTAATTTTTAAGATTTTGACACATTCAGCTCAAATGTACAATCATGCGCTAAAAACGCATTTAAAGCAATAAAAAGGTGATTATGGCTGTCAAACCTAAACCAAACGTTGTGCACTCAAATCTTTTGCTGTATTTAGTTTATTTTGGCATCCGGATGATGATTCTAGCATGAAATTGCTTGGGCACCTGTTAATTTTTAAGATTTTGACACATTCAGCTCAAATGTACACAATTGCTGATTATGGCTGTCAAATCTAAACCAAACGTTGTGCACTCAAATCTTTTGCTGTATTTAGTTTATTTTGGCATCCGGATGATGATTCTAGCATGAAATTGCTTGGGCACCTGTTAATTTTTAAGATTTTGACACATTCAGCTCAAATGTACAATCATGCGCTAAAAACGCATTTAAAGCAATAAAAAGGTGATTATGGCTGTCAAACCTAAACCAAACGTTGTGCACTCAAATCTTTTGCTGTATTTAGTTTATTTTGGCATCCGGATGATGATTCTAGCATGAAATTGCTTGGGCACCTGTTAATTTTTAAGATTTTGACACATTCAGCTCAAATGTACACAATTGCTGATTATGGCTGTCAAATCTAAACCAAACGTTGTGCACTCAAATCTTTTGCTGTATTTAGTTTATTTTGGCATCCGGATGATGATTCTAGCATGAAATTGCTTGGGCACCTGTTAATTTTTAAGATTTTGACACATTCAGCTCAAATGTACAATCATGCGCTAAAAACGCATTTAAAGCAATAAAAAGGTGATTATGGCTGTCAAACCTAAACCAAACGTTGTGCACTCAAATCTTTTGCTGTATTTAGTTTATTTTGGCATCCGGATGATGATTCTAGCATGAAATTGCTTGGGCACCTGTTAATTTTTAAGATTTTGACACATTCAGCTCAAATGTACACGATTGCTGATTATGGCTGTCAAATCTAAACCAAACGTTGTGCACTCAAATCTTTTGCTGTATTTAGTTTATTTTGGCATCCGGATGATGATTCTAGCATGAAATTGCTTGGGCACCTGTTAATTTTTAAGATTTTGACACATTCAGCTCAAATGTACAATCATGCGCTAAAAACGCATTTAAAGCAATAAAAAGGTGATTATGGCTGTCAAACCTAAACCAAACGTTGTGCACTCAAATCTTTTGCTGTATTTAGTTTATTTTGGCATCCGGATGATGATTCTAGCATGAAATTGCTTGGGCACCTGTTAATGTTTAAGATTTTGACACATTCAGCTCAAATGTACACAATTGCTGATTATGGCTGTCAAATCTAAACCAAACGTTGTGCACTCAAATCTTTTGCTGTATTTAGTTTATTTTGGCATCCGGATGATGATTCTAGCATGAAATTGCTTGGGCACCTGTTAATTTTTAAGATTTTGACACATTCAGCTCAAATGTAAAATCATGCGCTAAAAACGCATTTAAAGCAATAAAAAGGTGATTATGGCTGTCAAACCTAAACCAAACGTTGTGCACTCAAATCTTTTGCTGTATTTAGTTTATTTTGGCATCCGGATGATGATTCTAGCATGAAATTGCTTGGGCACCTGTTAATTTTTAAGATTTTGACACATTCAGCTCAAATGTACACAATTGCTGATTATGGCTGTCAAATCTAAACCAAACGTTGTGCACTCAAATCTTTTGCTGTATTTAGTTTATTTTGGCATCCGGATGATGATTCTAGCATGAAATTGCTTGGGCACCTGTTAATTTTTAAGATTTTGACACATTCAGCTCAAATGTACAATCATGCGCTAAAAACGCATTTAAAGCAATAGAAAGGTGATTATGGCTGTCAAACCTAAACCAAACGTTGTGCACTCAAATCTTTTGCTGTATTTAGTTTATTTTGGCATCCGGATGATGATTCTAGCATGAAATTGCTTGGGCACCTGTTAATTTTTAAGATTTTGACACATTCAGCTCAAATGTACACAATTGCTGATTATGGCTGTCAAATCTAAACCAAACGTTGTTGTTGAATTGAGTGGATTGAGTGGGTCAGATGAAACGCCATATCATGTAAAATGAGATAGCAAATTAATGGGCTAGACTCAATTCTTACTTAGAGACCAATAGGTGTCTATAGGACTGATAATTAAACTTTGGCCTCTGGGTGTAGTTCCTCAAAGTAACCACCAGATGCCGCCAAACCTGTACAACTAAGCCACCCACTCAGCATTGCCCGGACATTCCATATAAGATACAAATTAAATATAAATAAATGATATCCTGAATTAAATAATAATACACAACACAATCTATATTCGATAATTGTTAACCTGATTTTTGGATCAATGTTTGTAACACATTGAAAGCCAACTATGAAGTTTTCCTGTCTTTCTTTTTCTTTTCTTTTATTTATAAGCGATACTGTCTTTTATCGCTGATAATATTGCTGTAACTGCATTGAAAAGACTATCTGTATGTATGGTTTGATTTAACAAAGATATATACAAGATGTGCAACAGAGATTAGAATTAACCTGTTAAGTTCAAGCTGAGAGAATTTGGGATTTAACATGTAATGTATATATATGTTATTCATGCTTGCTTAATTAATATATATATGATTTTATTTATTTTAACGTTCATCATTTGTCGAATAGAGCTGAAGACCTTGACATATTTTCATGTATGACTCATCATGCAACGCTGTGTATCCATGACACATTTGTAAGGAATGTATGACCTCATCATGACTCATCTTCATGGCCCGTCGGTGGAAGATTACTGAAAATGAGTTCCAGCAAGTGCGCTTTGATATGAGAAGGTGCGCGGAGAGACATTCACCGGAAGGAGTCAGTGGTGTGGCCCAAGAGTATAAAAGGCCGTCACCAACTCTGAGCTAGGCCCCCTTTTCACCCTGCGATGTGTCTGTATAGAGTGCATTCTCGAAGATGGAATATAACTGCCTGCCTGGACTTTGGATTTTTACGAAGGACTGGGATTAAGCTGTGACTGGAATCTTTTCTTCAATGATTGGTAATGTACAAATCTTTTAGCAATAATGATGTATAATAGGAAGATATGAATGACTAATCGCGTGTTAGGGTGGGGGCCATTTAATACACTCTCATATCTTCAAAATTATTTTCAGCCAAAAACATCTTATTGTCAATCAGGTCTTAAGCTTTTCCGAGGAATGATCAATCTTGTAAAGCTTATTGTAAAAGGTTATATTATTCCTAATCTCCTGTTTTATTTTGTTTTATTTTATTTTATTTTATTTTATTTTATTTTATTTTGATTGATTTAAAGTTTTATCATTAAATGTGATTTTTATGATTCATATCGGTTATCTTATTATTGTCAATAAAATTGTTTAAAAGATAATTTTTGAATCAATCATTTTATTGTTTTGTTTCAATCTTTATTTTATTTATTTTTGGTTTTATTCCTTTTGGACGTTTTAATAAGTCCGGTCGTTCTATAAGACCTTTTCATTTGTTTATGATTTTATTTTTATAATTTGGTCGTTTTATAAGACCTTTTTATTTGCTTATGATTTTATTTTTATAAGTTGGTCGTTTTATAAGACCTTAATGTTTGTTTATGATTTTATTTGGGACGTTTGATGAGCCCTCATTATTTTTTTGATTTTATTTTATTTATTTTGGACATTTTATGAGTCCACCTCATTATTTTTTCCAAGACGGACAACAGTAACGGACGTTTGGAGGAAGGTAAGTGCATTTGAATAACCTCTAACCAATGCTTCCATCTGTATTAATATGTCAAATACTCCTGCTTGATATGTAACAAATCCGTATGATCCTAACAAGGATTATTAAATTACTAGGTCAATAACAAATGCAAACAACTCAGAAAAGTGGAGCTGCCAATGAAGTGAGGTGTACATGCTAGCATTCCTGGGCTCTGTGTGTGTGGTTACTCACTCAGGATTGATAGGTGTATGAAAACGGATTGGCCTCATGATAAGATGACAGTGAACAAACCTAGGTGAATCCACTTTGATATATCGGCTTATTTAATTCCCGTCTCCTCACGCTGACGCCTTAGAGCTGGTGAGGAAAAAGGGGAATTTCTAACCCTTTAATTGGAGAGTCGATCAGGACATATTTCCCGATTTAAGTCCTGCGGGTAAGCGGAAGTTGACATGTGGCGCCCATAACGTGGGGCTTCGATTGACTCATTTTTGTCAAAATCGGGATCGATCGAGGCCCAAAACAGGAACCCGAGTGAGCGAAGCTTGCGGCTCTGAGCGGAGGGCACAGAGCTTAGAGCTGATAGCGAACTCGCTGATAAATTGTCATGTCAGACGACCCTGAGTTAACACAAAATAGTCTCTTTGATGAATAGGGTTTCATGGGAAAGAGCTTCTTTAATTGTGAAAATCTAGTGTGATTTTTGAGTCGAAGTTGATTGTACTATTTTGTGTTAATGAAACGGTGACTGGCTCCCCCATGAGACTTGCACTCTAAAAGAGGTTGAGTGTGAGAAGGCCATTCAAAGTGAATGGGCTTTAACAGCGACCTGCTGCTCTGGTCAGCTGTGAAGGTACTGATAGTGTACTTGGCAGAGCGCGCTGCGCCGCGCTTTCCTGAGGGGGGGGCTGAGTCAAGGGGTGGTTCAAGCCCGCCCACAAAGAGGAGGAGGGCTTGAACAGTTAGAGTTAGTAGTGGAGAGCTGCTTGAGGAGAAGCAGTCTCCTTTAGTAGTGTGATGATAAACTATGGTCTACGGTATTTAGGCCTTCCATATTGGGTGCGGTTGCCCATTTTATTGGTTTGTTATCTCAGGTATCCATTTGTAGCAAAACTACCATACTCTTTGCTTAGTTATTGCGGGGTGCCTGAAGATATTTATAGTCCCTTATCTTGGATAGCGGACTCAGTGTCAGAGGCTGACGCTGCAAACCTAACCCTGATTCCCGGTCGCTTGCCTTTTCTCCTGGAGTTTTTGAAAAAATTTTAAGTTTTCGGTTCCTGACAGGAGTGTCCATCGGCACAAGAAGAAGGTCGTCGAGAAACCAAGGAGAGAAGGTAGGGGTTTCCACTAGACTAATGTTCTAGTGGAGGCAGCCTTTTTCGGTTCCTAGCAGACGTGTCCAGGAACAAGAAGACATCCAGATCCCGGAGAAGAGAAGCGGGAAGGATTACAACCGACCTGAAAGGACAACACACCCCACCGTTTGAGAGAGGACATCCGCCGACGAGTAAAGGTAGGAAAAACTCGAAGTCGGTAGTCCTGATAGCAGTAGAGGCAACGTACATGGGTACGGAGCTGAGTAACCAGGAGCTAAAGTACGTCCCTGAACCCAAAGCGCGCGGGGAAGGCTTCGGAAATAGATAGCTCCACTCCTACAATAAGAAAGCAAAGCGGGCTATAGAACACGCTAGTGAAGTAATGGAAAGAATAATAGGGAGAAATGGGAGGGGAAAGCCCCCCAGCCCTACAGAGGGGGTAGCAGGGTTAATGCCTGCACCCCAGCCTCTAGAACAACCAGATATACCAGTAGTGGTTATGCTACTGGGCGAGGGTGTAGATCGATGGCCACCAGGAGCAAGAAGGCACCTGGAAGTAAACAACCCTTCAATCCGTCTTGCCGACCTCGCAGCTGAGGTGGAAAGGTCGGTGAAGGAAACAGGAGTGTTCGTGAGTGAATTTCCCAAAATAATGGGCATAGCAACAGTAGTGGTAAAGAGGTATGCCGCCGAAAAGGTCAGACTCCTGGTAGTGCCCAAGCAGGAGAGGCTACAGCGGTGTTAGAAGGATTGTTGGAGGCCATAAGATTACACGTGAGTCGAGTAAGACTTATAACCGATAGTCACTATTGCGCCCAGGCGCTCAGAGAAGATTTATCCATTTGGGAAGAAAATGGGTTTGAAGGAGCGAGGAGTAAAGAAATTGCTCATGCTGAGTTATGGAAGAAAATAGCCGAGTTAAGGTTAAATATGACTATCGATGTTGTTCACCAGAAAGCCCACGTCAAGGAGGGGGCTCACTGGAGAGGAAATGATGAAATAGATAAATACGTCCAAGAGAGAAGATTGGTAATTGTAGGAGCAGAAAAATGGGACAATACTCCCAAAGGAGGAAAAGTGGTCCCAGATGAGTTTGTGGGTGAGGTTACTAAGGCCGTACATGGAGCGCTAGGCCATGGAGGTGCCTTGCCCACAAAGAGAGAGCTGGAGAAACTGGAACTTTGGATCCCAGAAAAGAAAATCCGTTCAGTTATACGAAATTGCGAGTTGTGTAATAAGTATAATGCAGGACGCCGAGGACAGCGAGTGGACGGATTGACGATTAAAAGCACTGTTCCATGGGCATCAGTTTGCATGGACGTAGCAGGCCCCATGGGAGTAAACGGCACTAAAGGTGAGAAGTATCTTGTTGTGCTTGTAGATTCGATGTCAGGACATTTTGGATTAAAAGCGGTACGTAATGCGAATGCTAATAGCGTACTAAAAACACTGGAAGAGGGTTGTATGTGGTTAGGCATACCGAGAGAGTTAAGAACTGACAATGGAACTCATTTCAAAAACGCTACAATAGACAGGTGGTGTCGAAAGTGGGGAATAATAAGGACTTACTCTCCGCCTTACACCCCTCAAGCTAATGGCGTGGCTGAACGAACTATTGGCCTAGTTAAAAGTTGGCTCGGGAAAAATGCTAATGGAAAAGAATGGAGTGAAAAATTGGTGGAGCTGGTCAAGGACTTGAATGGGAGGAGCAGAGCAGATAGACCTTCCCCTTCAGAGGAGTTAAACCAGCGCCCCTTTGTCGCTCCTGAGGTAGGACGAATGCAAAGTACAGAAAACACTCAGAAAGGAAAGTGCCCATTTCAGGTAGGACAGAGAGTGTGGATAAAATCTCATGGTCCATCTGATAGCCAGGCAGTAAAAGCAAGGTATGACCAATCTGACATCATTGAAGAAGTTTTAGACAGAAATACAGTGCGATTAAAAAAGAAGGGACTCCAAGGGGTAGAGCAGCTAAAACCAATGCCAGTTAATTCAGCCTAAAGCTAAGGAGTAAGACAAATAATTAAAAATGGAACCAGTCCCTCCGGACTTTGTCAGGCTCGTTATGATGAAAGGAGCTGTCATCGTGCGGAGGACGGAGAAGGTGATAATGGTTGGTAAGGCATTTAATCTTTGGATGAATGCAGTGAGAGGATATATTAGTAATAGAGTGGAAGATTTTAGTTGGCAACCGGCTGTCTCGACCTGTGTAATTTGCAGTGGAAACGAGGAGTCGAGGGAACAGTGGAATATAGCCAATAAGTATTGGGTAGATGGCTTTAAGCCAGACCTGAGTAAAATAGGCCCGGCTAAGGTGCTTGAAATACAGGTGTGTGGATACTGTAGAATAAAAAGCCTACCTAGGATAAAAGCGTATGCTCAGTGGGACTTAGCCCCGCAAGAGAATACCGAGGCACAGCATTGTAAATGTATGTGGGATGGAGAGAAGGTATTGTATTGTCAACATTGTTGGATGAGAATGGAAAGAGGTTCACTGATAAGAGCTGGGGAAGCCGAAGGGTGGCAGTTAACTAGAGCGGAAACCCCGATAAAGTCGCTGAGTTCCGATTTGCTGACCTATTGGCCGATGGAGATAAACGAGAGGACGTGCGACTCAAGATTTCAGGCGCTGCTTTACAACAACTGGCCGCCGGAAGGAGGTGAGTATCGCCCGGCTCCGCTTATTGTTGGCTCGGAGGCGACGCCAACTCTAATATATGTTGAACCTAAGTGTGTAGTTGAACCAGGGGTACCCTGGGCCACAGTAATCAATGGTGTGTTAGCCCGAGGGGATATTCCGATGGAAACATTACCTGACGTCCCACAAGAAAGGGTAATAAATATTAGTAGTATGTGTAGTAGTAATGTGTTAATGTACGCTACATTGGATAAAATGGAATATAAGGCTAAAACAGCAGTAGTAAGGGTGAGTCCAGTGGTGTCGCCTCAACAAGATACGAGGTCTGACACAGGATACTGGATAAAAGTAAAAATAATGATGGCCATGAAACCTTATGAGGGTATATACTCATTGGGAATGGAAGTGTCAATGAGTACGGAGGAGGAGGCCAAGCGGCTTCACCCCAAATGTACTTTTTATAGGGAGTGCCATAGTAGTGCACAGATAAGAATGTATAGTGGTAGAACCTATAGAGATGAAAAGAGTGAAAAAATAAGGCCTAGTGGTAATGAGAAGATGATGGCATTAGCCCAGGTGGCCACAGAAAAGCTAGAAAAACTTAATGCGAGTTCATTAAGTGAGGGAAGGCTTGGGCAAGAACGAGTGACCCATGTCAGGGGAAAATCTGACCTTAGAGGTCGCCCAAAGGAAAAATGGTGTCAAGGATGTCCATACCCGGGTTGTACCGGTGAAGGACATGTAGTTGGCGACCGCCGAGTGCATCGGTCGCTACGTGGATGTCCTAGTTTTAACAAGGCAAATCCATGTGAGTATAGATCACCTAGATGGAAAGAATTGGTGAGAAAGTGTAGAAGGGCCCCTCATTCCGTTTTTCCCCAGGAGGAACAGATGGAGATGGGTAAAGTATTGGAAACTCCAACCGCGAGGTCAAAGGCGGAATGGAGGGAAGGGCCAGTAAAGGGAAAGAGCGCCTCCCCTAACAAGGAGGAACCAGAAGAGAAAAAGTACAAGTTCGAGTTGAGCGAAGATAGTGAGGACGACGAGGTAAGAAAATATAAGAACCTCCAGGTAGTTTTGTCACGCCTTTGGAACAGACGCCAGGGTCCACAGCCTTCCACATCTTCAGAGAAGTAACAACAAGAAGCAGATGGAAGACGAGATTGCTGAACTGAGGAATCGAATAACCAGGTTAGAAATGAGTAAAGAATTAGTAGAAAATACCCCAAGACTATTAGTACCGACTCTACATGATCTCTTCAAAGATCTTGGTCAATTTAGGCCATATTGGGGTGTCTTTAGTTCAACAATTCCATGAAAAAGCCTCCCTGAGAAGAGAAATGAGAGAAAGGATTAGAAAATTGGAAAAAAGAATTGCGGAAGTAGAAGCCAAGGTACAGAAGTCTAATCAAACACCCGTGAATTTTGAACAGGAGAAAGCACCAGGACCCTCAACGGCCCTGTAGTTTGATTATTAAGAGTTTTTAGGAAATCAGATGCAAGAAGGATTGGCTGAATTGCGGGCCAGACATGATGAAGATAAGTAGTCAAAAGATCAAAAAAGCTAGGAAAATTGATTATCAATAAATTGGAAAAATCCTCCTATTTAAAAGAAAATAAATTCTTGCATATAGAAAAGATAACTGGGTAAGGAAGGCCAACCCCCAAGAAAAGGAGGAGGAGCTAATGAGATGTTAAAACGCAACAGTCCTTAAAGGACAAGACCAAAAGAAGAAAGCATGAAACGGAGCTACGAGATGGAGGAAGAGCAAGGTTGTAGCAAGCTAGTAGTACCTGGACCTCGACCTGCGACTCTAAACTTGCCTCACCCCCTGACTCTAGAGGTAGGAGAAGGGCCGCATGTCTATTACAATGGAGGAACAATTACACGCCAACCGAAGCGCAGAAAGACAGAGAACCATTATGAGACTCCAGTAAATGAAGACCCACCGGACACAGTTGATGAACAACTTAAAGCTATCAACCGCCAGCGACAAAATTGGAGGTATGGAGGAGTTTTGATAACTATCAAACTTTGTTTTATGGTAGTATTTTTGATATATTATTTGATGAGACAAAAATCTAGCATCGCTAGCACAGCCCCGATTAATCCCCTCGACCTAGTAGAAATACGACATGGCACCACTAAAATAACCAATCAGACGTGTTGGAAGGTGGAAGTGAAGCATGTTTGTGAAGAATGGAGAAGGAAGAAGGGAGCCTGCGGTGCTGGAGAGGAAAAACCCTGTGGGGTAGAATGGAGAAGGGAGAAGATAGCAGTAATAAATTCCTATCTTCGCACCTTTAACAGCACATATTATAATGAAACCCTAAAGGTCTTGAGAAGAAGTATGACATATCCTGTGAAATCAAAAAGCAAGTGTGCACATCCAGTGATTCTACGAGTTGATAACACAACAAGCGACTTTACAGTCAATATTACCTTGTTATGTCTGAAGAAGCAAGAACAAAGACTCATCAGAAAAAACTGGGTCCAGATCGGGAAGGAAGAACCTGCTTGGTACTTCAACGAATATTGTGCAAGACTGCCAGATGCAACAGGTGGATACTGGTTGAAGACAGACCATGACGCCCCTGACTTCACCTATCCGGCGGCCCCACGGAATGACACTTGTACCGAATTCCGCCCGGCAGGGGAACCATGTTGGAACTGTATAACCTTTCGGTGCGAGGAGCCAGGGACCAAAGGGACCACTGATTACCCGCCAGGTACTCCTATTCCATCATCAGGTAAGACACCTGAATTTTTTTTTTTTTTAAGCTATTTGGGCTTGTAAAACTTGAAAAGCTTGGGTTAATATTATAGAAAAATTTGTAATAATGTGACTATCAGGATGTAAGTTAATGTTAGAAAAGGCCCAGTAGAATAGTATTTATGGTGATTGGAATATGATGAAATATTGTTTTGAGACCTATCATATGTTTTGCTATACAGATGAGGATAAGAGAATTATAATTTTTGAGATAAAGCTAAGGGGTGATATGTTAAATTTTGAGTCCCTGATAAAAGACATTAGATTAAAAGGAAATAGTAGTGAAACATGAAGTATGGCTAAATGTTTTTAGGAATATGGGAACAAGGAATAGAGATATTGAAATAATTTTTAATAAATCTATGAGAATAAATGTGTTAAAAGTGGTCTGGGCACAGATATAGGCTCAACATATTTTTATATCGATGAATTATATAAAACCCTAAAGGGTGATTTTATTGACTAATGGTAGGATTGAGAATGATCCCTGATTTTGTTATGCAGATCTTAGAAGGTCACGCATTTAGGAAGACCCTTTGTAAGGGGGATATAGTTATAGGGTTGGATTGGTTGGGATTTGATAAGCGTTATGACCCCGGCACTAGTAGGGGTTTTTTTTTTTTTTTTTTTTTTTTTTTTGAATGAATCCCTGAAGATGGATGGGGGGTTAGGAGTGGGTTAAATGGCGTGTCAGTAAGTGTCTTGATGACATATGTGGCGACGTTTTAGAACCCCATGAAGCAGGTGTATCACACTGATTGACTCAAGAAATGAATAGCTAGGTTTGCTATGAATTTCCCACTAATTTTTTTGGGTCACTGATTGTGATACATATTTTTTTGTTTTGTATTTGATTTGAGTTTTTGTGATGGAATTAGCAAGAAAGAGTTTTTTTGGTTGGGTGCACATTGAGCAGATCTCACCTTAGAAGGTAATATATTGTAATTGGGGTATTATAGAATTTAATGATAAAAGGAGATAATATATATAATTTATATTTTTGTCTGTAGTTGAAAGTCCCCTTTAACCTTGGGCTCATAGAAAAATATGTGTCCCAATTTTATATAAACTTGTTATTTTATGTCGGGGTAGCCTTGGTTTGTTAGTAACATGTGGAAGAGTTTTTAAGTAAAAATTATTATTTTTTTGTTTAATGGAAAAAAAAAAAAAAAAGGGGTTAAAAGGATGATTCATCTTGAGGCCCCGATGTGTGTGTGGAAAGTTTTTAGTAGGATTTTATTGTTCTATGGGGGTTTTATTTTGTCATCATTATCTTGCACCTGCCCCGGATTTGTTGAACGTTGGGTGCACTGTGGATATAGTGATGAATATAATCAAAAGGAAAAGTATGGTTCCTGCTAGAGTCAGGAATTGTTTTGTTAGCAGTTATAGAGGTTGCAGTTATCAAAAAAGGGACCTTGGCATTATTTGCCCACCAAAATTATGAGGATAAAACCTTACCAAATAAGGTCAAAATTTAGGTTATCGGCCAACGAGCTGTAAGAAAAAGGGGGGATTAGCTAATGGGGAATTTTTGAGGAGTAAGGATGGGCATCAGAAAAGGGTGGGATCGACCCAATCCTAAATAAAACGCCCTGGCCCTGACATCCTCACTTCTCATTGAAACCTCTTGGTGGAACAGTAAACATCAACTAACTATGGCTTGGTGTGCTATGGGGAAACCAGGCGATCTGCAAAATGTGAGTAATAAAGTGGAATATTGGACAATTTTTATAATATGACTTTTTGATGTTGTGTCGGATATAGCGAATAACTAAATTAATAGTGTGGGGAATAATTTTAATTCTCCTTTGGTTATGTCTGGTCGACCATTTGGTTTTAGTAACTTGGGTTGTTATCTATGTATTTATTTTACTCTCCCGCCAAGAGGTTCCGCTACTCGGAAGAGCGACCACACCCTCGCTCTCCCGTAGTAGAGGTGTTCCGCATTGATGAAGTAGATGCGGATGGAAACTTAGACTAAGATTAGAATGTATATATTGGGAGCCGCAATATTTTAGGTTTCCCTCAGGTCTAAGAATTGTCGAATTTTGGATGTGTGTTTAACAGGATAACCAGGATCAGCCGCAGTGTGTCTTCTGTGGAAGTGATCTCCTCACGTCCGCTTGGGTGGTGGGGGACGCTTTCTATGGACACTGCTGCTATCCTTTGCCCGCAGTGGATGAGGGTAGAGAAATGTGGCTCATACCAGACGGGCTTTTTCTAAATTTCGTCAGTGATTTTTTCATTGATATCCAGTGTGGTTCCTGGATATGGCCTGGCTTTGCTGACTTCGCGGGCTCAAGTAAGTTGGAAGGTTTGGTTCAAAGTCGCTTGAAAGAGATACGTTATTATTTTAACGTTGAGGGTGAATTCATTGGGAGAACTTTCCCTTTAATGCGTATGATATGGCGCCTGCCTGACGGTGCTCAGCGCTTGACATTCAACACATTGGCTGGCTTCTGTGTAGCCGCCACTCCTTTGAGACAGGTCGGATCCAATCAGGATGAGTGGCCCTACGAGCCTGTAACGCCCTCCTCGCCCTTCCTGGACCGGGTTGACGAGCCTGGGGAACCCAGAGCCGCCCGACAGGATGTTCCAGTTGGTAAGGTTGTGCCACTGTTGAGATCACCCTCCCCCACGGTTACATCGACCACTGATGACCTGGAGGGTGTGCAAGGCGAGGATGGGGGTGGAACGGGGTCATCTCCCTCCCTGATGATAGGTGAACTGGGCCTGTGGTCTCCTCTTACTGATCCTCCGTCCGACTCCTTGCCTTCTGAATCCCCGGTGTCTCCGTTGCCGGAGGACACAAGGGGGTTGCATGCAGGTGACGGGTTGGATGGGGGCTTTTGAGGTTGATCAGTTTGGACACCATTGATCTCTAGGAGGGGGTGTTGAATTGAGTGGATTGAGTGGGTCAGATGAAACGCCATATCATGTAAAATGAGATAGCAAATTAATGGGCTAGACTCAATTCTTACTTAGAGACCAATAGGTGTCTATAGGACTGATAATTAAACTTTGGCCTCTGGGTGTAGTTCCTCAAAGTAACCACCAGATGCCGCCAAACCTGTACAACTAAGCCACCCACTCAGCATTGCCCGGACATTCCATATAAGATACAAATTAAATATAAATAAATGATATCCTGAATTAAATAATAATACACAACACAATCTATATTCGATAATTGTTAACCTGATTTTTGGATCAATGTTTGTAACACATTGAAAGCCAACTATGAAGTTTTCCTGTCTTTCTTTTTCTTTTCTTTTATTTATAAGCGATACTGTCTTTTATCGCTGATAATATTGCTGTAACTGCATTGAAAAGACTATCTGTATGTATGGTTTGATTTAACAAAGATATATACAAGATGTGCAACAGAGATTAGAATTAACCTGTTAAGTTCAAGCTGAGAGAATTTGGGATTTAACATGTAATGTATATATATGTTATTCATGCTTGCTTAATTAATATATATATGATTTTATTTATTTTAACGTTCATCATTTGTCGAATAGAGCTGAAGACCTTGACATATTTTCATGTATGACTCATCATGCAACGCTGTGTATCCATGACACATTTGTAAGGAATGTATGACCTCATCATGACTCATCTTCATGGCCCGTCGGTGGAAGATTACTGAAAATGAGTTCCAGCAAGTGCGCTTTGATATGAGAAGGTGCGCGGAGAGACATTCACCGGAAGGAGTCAGTGGTGTGGCCCAAGAGTATAAAAGGCCGTCACCAACTCTGAGCTAGGCCCCCTTTTCACCCTGCGATGTGTCTGTATAGAGTGCATTCTCGAAGATGGAATATAACTGCCTGCCTGGACTTTGGATTTTTACGAAGGACTGGGATTAAGCTGTGACTGGAATCTTTTCTTCAATGATTGGTAATGTACAAATCTTTTAGCAATAATGATGTATAATAGGAAGATATGAATGACTAATCGCGTGTTAGGGTGGGGGCCATTTAATACACTCTCATATCTTCAAAATTATTTTCAGCCAAAAACATCTTATTGTCAATCAGGTCTTAAGCTTTTCCGAGGAATGATCAATCTTGTAAAGCTTATTGTAAAAGGTTATATTATTCCTAATCTCCTGTTTTATTTTGTTTTATTTTATTTTATTTTATTTTATTTTATTTTATTTTGATTGATTTAAAGTTTTATCATTAAATGTGATTTTTATGATTCATATCGGTTATCTTATTATTGTCAATAAAATTGTTTAAAAGATAATTTTTGAATCAATCATTTTATTGTTTTGTTTCAATCTTTATTTTATTTATTTTTGGTTTTATTCCTTTTGGACGTTTTAATAAGTCCGGTCGTTCTATAAGACCTTTTCATTTGTTTATGATTTTATTTTTATAATTTGGTCGTTTTATAAGACCTTTTTATTTGCTTATGATTTTATTTTTATAAGTTGGTCGTTTTATAAGACCTTAATGTTTGTTTATGATTTTATTTGGGACGTTTGATGAGCCCTCATTATTTTTTTGATTTTATTTTATTTATTTTGGACATTTTATGAGTCCACCTCATTATTTTTTCCAAGACGGACAACAGTAACGGACGTTTGGAGGAAGGTAAGTGCATTTGAATAACCTCTAACCAATGCTTCCATCTGTATTAATATGTCAAATACTCCTGCTTGATATGTAACAAATCCGTATGATCCTAACAAGGATTATTAAATTACTAGGTCAATAACAAATGCAAACAACTCAGAAAAGTGGAGCTGCCAATGAAGTGAGGTGTACATGCTAGCATTCCTGGGCTCTGTGTGTGTGGTTACTCACTCAGGATTGATAGGTGTATGAAAACGGATTGGCCTCATGATAAGATGACAGTGAACAAACCTAGGTGAATCCACTTTGATATATCGGCTTATTTAATTCCCGTCTCCTCACGCTGACGCCTTAGAGCTGGTGAGGAAAAAGGGGAATTTCTAACCCTTTAATTGGAGAGTCGATCAGGACATATTTCCCGATTTAAGTCCTGCGGGTAAGCGGAAGTTGACATTGTGCACTCAAATCTTTTGCTGTATTTAGTTTATTTTGGCATCCGGATGATGATTCTAGCATGAAATTGCTTGGGCACCTGTTAATTTTTAAGATTTTGACACATTCAGCTCAAATGTACAATCATGCGCTAAAAACGCATTTAAAGCAATAAAAATGTGATTATGGCTGTCAAACCTAAACCAAACGTTGTGCACTCAAATCTTTTGCTGTATTTAGTTTATTTTGGCATCCGGATGATGATTCTAGCATGAAATTGCTTGGGCACCTGTTAATTTTTAAGATTTTGACACATTCAGCTCAAATGTACACAATTGCTGATTATGGCTGTCAAATCTAAACCAAACGTTGTGCACTCAAATCTTTTGCTGTATTTAGTTTATTTTGGCATCCGGATGATGATTCTAGCATGAAATTGCTTGGGCACCTGTTAATTTTTAAGATTTTGACACATTCAGCTCAAATGTACAATCATGCGCTAAAAACGCATTTAAAGCAATAAAAAGGTGATTATGGCTGTCAAACCTAAACCAAACGTTGTGCACTCAAATCTTTTGCTGTATTTAGTTTATTTTGGCATCCGGATGATGATTCTAGCATGAAATTGCTTGGGCACCTGTTAATTTTTAAGATTTTGACACATTCAGCTCAAATGTACACAATTGCTGATTATGGCTGTCAAATCTAAACCAAACGTTGTGCACTCAAATCTTTTGCTGTATTTAGTTTATTTTGGCATCCGGATGATGATTCTAGCATGAAATTGCTTGGGCACCTGTTAATTTTTAAGATTTTGACACATTCAGCTCAAATGTACAATCATGCGCTAAAAACGCATTTAAAGCAATAAAAATGTGATTATGGCTGTCAAACCTAAACCAAACGTTGTGCACTCAAATCTTTTGCTGTATTTAGTTTATTTTGGCATCCGGATGATGATTCTAGCATGAAATTGCTTGGGCACCTGTTAATTTTTAAGATTTTGACACATTCAGCTCAAATGTACACAATTGCTGATTATGGCTGTCAAATCTAAACCAAACGTTGTGCACTCAAATCTTTTGCTGTATTTAGTTTATTTTGGCATCCGGATGATGATTCTAGCATGAAATTGCTTGGGCACCTGTTAATTTTTAAGATTTTGACACATTCAGCTCAAATGTACAATCATGCGCTAAAAACGCATTTAAAGCAATAAAAAGGTGATTATGGCTGTCAAACCTAAACCAAACGTTGTGCACTCAAATCTTTTGCTGTATTTAGTTTATTTTGGCATCCGGATGATGATTCTAGCATGAAATTGCTTGGGCACCTGTTAATTTTTAAGATTTTGACACATTCAGCTCAAATGTACACAATTGCTGATTATGGCTGTCAAATCTAAACCAAACGTTGTGCACTCAAATCTTTTGCTGTATTTAGTTTATTTTGGCATCCGGATGATGATTCTAGCATGAAATTGCTTGGGCACCTGTTAATTTTTAAGATTTTGACACATTCAGCTCAAATGTACAATCATGCGCTAAAAACGCATTTAAAGCAATAAAAAGGTGATTATGGCTGTCAAACCTAAACCAAACGTTGTGCACTCAAATCTTTTGCTGTATTTAGTTTATTTTGGCATCCGGATGATGATTCTAGCATGAAATTGCTTGGGCACCTGTTAATTTTTAAGATTTTGACACATTCACCTCAAATGTACACAATTGCTGATTATGGCTGTCAAATCTAAACCAAACGTTGTGCACTCAAATCTTTTGCTGTATTTAGTTTATTTTGGCATCCGGATGATGATTCTAGCATGAAATTGCTTGGGCACCTGTTAATTTTTAAGATTTTGACACATTCAGCTCAAATGTACAATCATGCGCTAAAAACGCATTTAAAGCAATAAAAAGGTGATTATGGCTGTCAAACCTAAACCAAACGTTGTGCACTCAAATCTTTTGCTGTATTTAGTTTATTTTGGCATCCGGATGATGATTCTAGCATGAAATTGCTTGGGCACCTGTTAATTTTTAAGATTTTGACACATTCACCTCAAATGTACACAATTGCTGATTATGGCTGTCAAATCTAAACCAAACGTTGTGCACTCAAATCTTTTGCTGTATTTAGTTTATTTTGGCATCCGGATGATGATTCTAGCATGAAATTGCTTGGGCACCTGTTAATTTTTAAGATTTTGACACATTCAGCTCAAATGTACAATCATGCGCTAAAAACGCATTTAAAGCAATAAAAAGGTGATTATGGCTGTCAAACCTAAACCAAACGTTGTGCACTCAAATCTTTTGCTGTATTTAGTTTATTTTGGCATCCGGATGATGATTCTAGCATGAAATTGCTTGGGCACCTGTTAATTTTTAAGATTTTGACACATTCAGCTCAAATGTACAATCATGCGCTAAAAACGCATTTAAAGCAATAGAAAGGTGATTATGGCTGTCAAACCTAAACCAAACGTTGTGCACTCAAATCTTTTGCTGTATTTAGTTTATTTTGGCATCCGGATGATGATTCTAGCATGAAATTGCTTGGGCACCTGTTAATTTTTAAGATTTTGACACATTCAGCTCAAATGTACACAATTGCTGATTATGGCTGTCAAATCTAAACCAAACGTTGTGCACTCAAATCTTTTGCTGTATTTAGTTTATTTTGGCATCCGGATGATGATTCTAGCATGAAATTGCTTGGGCACCTGTTAATTTTTAAGATTTTGACACATTCAGCTCAAATGTACAATCATGCGCTAAAAACGCATTTAAAGCAATAAAAATGTGATTATGGCTGTCAAACCTAAACCAAACGTTGTGCACTCAAATCTTTTGCTGTATTTAGTTTATTTTGGCATCCGGATGATGATTCTAGCATGAAATTGCTTGGGCACCTGTTAATTTTTAAGATTTTGACACATTCAGCTCAAATGTACACAATTGCTGATTATGGCTGTCAAATCTAAACCAAACGTTGTGCACTCAAATCTTTTGCTGTATTTAGTTTATTTTGGCATCCGGATGATGATTCTAGCATGAAATTGCTTGGGCACCTGTTAATTTTTAAGATTTTGACACATTCAGCTCAAATGTACAATCATGCGCTACAAACGCATTTAAATCAATAAAAAGGTGATTATGGCTGTCAAACCAAAACCAAACGTTGTGCACTCAAATCTTTTGCTGTATTTAGTTTATTTTGGCATCCGGATGATGATTCTAGCATGAAATTGCTTGGGCACCTGTTAATTTTTAAGATTTTGACACATTCAGCTCAAATGTACACAATTGCTGATTATGGCTGTCAAATCTAAACCAAACGTTGTGCACTCAAATCTTTTGCTGTATTTAGTTTATTTTGGCATCCGGATGATGATTCTAGCATGAAATTGCTTGGGCACCTGTTAATTTTTAAGATTTTGACACATTCAGCTCAAATGTACAATCATGCGCTAAAAACGCATTTAAAGCAATAAAAAGGTGATTATGGCTGTCAAACCTAAACCAAACGTTGTGCACTCAAATCTTTTGCTGTATTTAGTTTATTTTGGCATCCGGATGATGATTCTAGCATGAAATTGCTTGGGCACCTGTTAATTTTTAAGATTTTGACACATTCAGCTCAAATGTACACAATTGCTGAT